>NW_028092919.1:600000-761800 GCF_014824575.4 Sturnira hondurensis
AGCCTGACAGAGCGGGGCTGTGCCCCCACCCAGTGATGGGCCGGGCTTTCCCCGGCAGGGCTCTCCCCCAAGAGCGAGTTTCTGTTGTTGACTCAGTGAAGGTCTCCTGAGAACTGCTGTGCTCGCCCGCCCGTTCCCGGAGTCTGGGCGCCGACTGCGGACAGGGGCTGCCACTCCAGCTGAGGTCTGCACCTGCCTGGTGCAGGCCACACCTGACGACGCCTCCAGGCCTTTCTCAGTTAGAAGTCTAGAGCAAACTGAAAAGGTGGTTGAAATCGAAACATCGTAAGGAAACTATATATGGATTTGTTGACACATTAGCACTGACTAGCCTTACAGAGGAGCTTGGTTTTACTTAGTCTGTGCGGAGTCTTACTGTTTAGTCCCTTCCTGCCTCGATCCATGTTGTCCACTGGCACACACACACACAGACACACAAAGACACACACAGACGCACACAGACACAGACAGGCATGCACACCCAGGCTGCATGGGCAGGTGGAACTGCCTAACTGGCCACAGGTCTCCCTGGTTGGTTCGCTGGACCAGGCTTGCTGTTCTCTCCGTCTGGTCACAGGATCAGTGTGTCCCGGGGCACGCAGGAATGCCCGCCGACTTTCTAAGCATGTTATAAATCTACCTAGTTGCTGCAGCAAATGTAAATTGAAGAGATCATTTGGGCAACTGTCCCCCAAAGAAAACCAAATACATCATCTCTCACTATCTCAGTTTTACGGCTTTTCCTTCAAACAGTTTCTCCCATACTGTGGGAAGGAAATGGACTTCATAGGTACATCTTTGAGACAAAAACCAAGTCTGCTAATAATTGCCTATGAATAGCAGATGAAAGGAGTTCAACTCCAGAAATACTGATTTCACCGGCCCAGGGAGAGCTGACACATGGAAACGGAAGTGATTCGTTTTGTCTGCACTGTGCATGTGGTGTAGGTGATACTGGAAATTGTTACGAGAGTATTGTGAGCAATTGTGAACTGGGTGTCCCTGAAAGTCCTTTAAATTGGCGTCACCCTGGTCTGCTTCCCCCTTTGGTGTGTTTTGAACGTCACATTGATAGGTGCCTCGTAGAAACTTTGGAAAACTTCTACTTTTTGACCTGTAGTGAAAAGCAAGTACAAATCGTAACACAGCTTTAGCAGCAGAGGAGACGGTCGCCTGGGGTAGCGGTGACTGTGTTCGCCGCTGTCAGGTAGGGCCTGGCGTCGTGTGAGAGTCAAGAGGACCATCAGGAGGGACTTGGGCCATGGTGTGTTTGTATTATGGAGACAACGGTGACGTGGCCAAGAGTCAAACCTATGGACAATTTTATAATAAGTAAATGACAGGTGACCATTCGGATTTAGGGGGACACTGGAAAGGTGTAAAGTCAAGCCAGGGCGGGGGGACCTACAGATTAAGCAACCCAGAAACGAGGATCCGAGTCCAGGAGGTGTGACAAGCAGACACAGGAGAGGCTGCGCCGGGGTGGGGAGGACACACTCCACCCAAGAGCAGGATGAGTCGTGAGGGACAGACCGTTGGGGTCTAACGAGCCGCACCCTGTTCGGAGGTGAAGGTGGTGCTTGGGCCGCAGCAACAGGCTGCAGAGCGGAGCTGAAGTTCACTGGCACAAGTCAGAGCAGGCGTTTTCCAGGCCTGCAGCGAGGGCTCCAGCCGGCGCAGACCTGGCAGAGCTGGAGGAGGAAGCTCTTTCCCAGTCAAAGGTCAGTGGACCTGTGTGGGGCCTGCCTTTTGCAATCTGTCCTTTAAAAATGCAGTAACGCATCTGGTATTTGGTGCAACTCAGCGACACCTTAAATGGAGTGTGCTGCTACCAAACGAAACTGAATAGACAGGAAAAGAATTGCTCATCCACCTACTGCATCACCGTTTGTGCCAGACTTTCCCGTTAAAGGGTCATGTTTCGCTCTGACCTCAGGGCCTCCTGGGCCTCGCTTGCTCTTACTCTGAATATCCGGTATCTCAAAGTCATCACTTTACCTTCACCGCAGAGCCGTGCCCTCCCCTGCTCCGGCCTCCCCCGAGGACCGCGTGACTGGCCACCTGTAGGGCTGCTGATCAACGCTGCCTCCTTCCGCTCGGCTCTGGGAAGCGCCCATCCTTCCGCTGGTTCCGGTGTGGGGGTGGTTCAGCGCTGCACTGTGCTGGGAGTGGTTGTCACCTTCACACCCTCTCACGCCACGCCCAGGCCGACGTCCTGGTCAGCAGCTGCTTCACACCCGCATGGTCCTGCATCCTCACGCCCCTTGTCGACTTTGTTCCGGATCCTGGGGCCACTGCCGAGACCTGGGCCTTTTACGGGTTCTCCTCTCCCCGGCCTTCTGCTCAGAGAGGCCAGGCCTACCCCCTCCAAATGACCGCGTGGCTCCCACTCTTCACCCCCTTGTCTTGGAATGCCCCGCTGTCACCGTCACTTCGAACGTCTCAGCACCACCAAGTCTGTGACGCGAGGGGTCCTGACTGGAAGTTACTGGTGGTTCTCCCAGCACACCATCGATTACTGGCCTCTTTTACCACAGGGTTCATTGGCACAGATGGCACGGTCCCACGTCTGATTTTTCCCTTTTAATTTTGGCTAAATCTAGTGACTCTCACTGGAATTCCAACAATGCATCTACTTTAATTTTCTGGTTGTGGTTCATCAGGAAGGTACCGTGTCTGCCTGGAAGACCGAGTGTATCTGTCTGTCCTGTGGTCGGTCGGCACTGTCTTTCCACCCAGCCGACCAGCAGCTCTGTTCCGTGGGCACCACTGCGCATCTGTCCACGGGGCCCACGCCCCGCTGCTCTGTGGAATGTGTCAGACTTCGCTCCTGGCTCCCACTGGATGCAGAGGTTTTGAAAACCCCAAAATGCTAATTGAGTCACCATATTGTTCAGACTATAAGACTATATTTCCCCCCAAATTTGGCAGGAATAATGGCTGTTAATGCTGCTGTTGAGTTCTGTTTACATTTACACTGGTGAGATATGTTATTTATGTTATTAAATATTTGACCGCAGTTTTTGATTCAAATTTTTTTCCTATTTTCCTCTAAAACTTGGGTGCGTCTTATGGTCCAAAAAACACGGTAGTTCATGGCAAATGTCATTTCCGTCCTATTCCATTTTGCTCTGCTCTGAGATAGCATGTCCTTGGGGTGTTTGAAATGCTTGTGTTCAGTTGCCTGGTGAGTCCTTGGTGTCCATCACAGCATCCAGGTTTGATGACAGTAACAGTGTTAGGTAAAGGAGACGGTCACACCCTGGGGGAGTGACAAGCCAAGAACGTCGCAGCAGGTTTATTTCAGGACCAGCAGCAGACAGGGTGAAGCCCTGAGGATGAGAGAGGTTCATTTTCAGAGCAGGTGCCACCCTGCCTGCAGCTCTGGTTCTGAGGCGCGCTGTGCCCACTGCGATGCCTCACCGTGATTGGAAAACAGAGCCGCAAAGGAGACAGGAGCTGACGGAGTCGCAGGCCCGAGGCTGGGTGGTCAGGTGAGGGATGAGGATGGCAGATGTCACAGCACGGTGCCCCGCGCAGGGTGGCTGAGAGGAGGGCAGGTGCCCTGGCTCCCTGGGGCGGCCGTGCCGGCGTCTCTGCGGCAGGTGTCTCTGCAGACCTAGGTGCCAGCAGGGCTTCGTAAACACCTGCGTGGCCTTGGCCCCGTTCTTGGGCTGCGGCTGCCTGGGCAGCCGAGGCACCTCCTCTCAGACTGCAGTCCGGTGCCTCCTTGGCCAGGTTTCCTGGTTCGTTGACCGACCTGCACATTGGCTCCTCCATACTCACTGCCCTCCCTGCAGCTGGGACTCTCGGCTCCCTTTCCTCTGGGCTCAGGTGGTGGTGCACCTGCCTCTCCACATCCCTGTTCATCCAGGGAGAGCGACCGAAGGACAGGTACCTGGGGTAAGCATTCACGAGCCCCGCCCCCACCCCGCCCCCATTCCCCTATTGACAGAAGTAGGGGCTTTGGTCCCGCAGTGCGTACCGGAAGGAAGGCCAGTAAACCAGCTTCGGTGACACTGTTCACACACTCGAAGCGGGTCCCTTCCCCAAGGCACCGCTGGCAGGGAGGGTGGAGCCAGAGGGCAGGCACGGGGTCTCGTGACACACAAATCCAACCCGCGCAGGCAGTGGGGTTTCTGGGGGGAACTGTTCTGAAAGCTACAGAGTTCAGGTGCTGATCTGGTCAGGGGTTCAAGTGTCAGTCTTCTTGCCAGGCTGGTCTCTGAGACGCCCACATGTGGGCAGCAGAAGCTGTTCAAAACCAGGACACGGCCTGTGACTATTTCCTCGGAGGTCTGGTGGGTGCGGGGGGCGGGACACCTCGCTGAGCTGTGTAGGGAGGTGGTGGGTGTTGTTTCGAAATAATAACCAAAATATAAGTGTAGGAAATTACCATAATGACTCCTTTGGTATGCTTTCTTTTTTCTGAAAAGATGTGCTTCCGAACGTCCGACTGTTTGCCGTCCGCCTTTCCAGTCCCCCTGGTGTGCGTGCGGCTGTTTGCTGTGATCGTGGATGGTGGACTGTGCTGCTCAAACCACAGAATCTGCGGCAATCGCCTAACTGTTAGTGCACCTGTGTCTTCTGATTCTTGGCGTTTGCACAATACCTGGCACAGAAATGTCACTCTGTTCATTTATTTTTAAAATTATGAGTAAATTGACTCTTCGTGTAATCGAGCATAGGCGATTCGGGTCTTTCCTAAATAACATTGAAGGATACTGGGACAGATGTCTCTGGGTGATGCAGCCAGGACAGCCCAGTAGACCTGGGTCACACCTGTGAGTCCCTGAGAACCTGGCAGAGGCCTCAGACCAGGCTTGGAGCAAAGCAAGGCCAGGGCATCCTTTCCAAGGTCAGCTTTCAAATGCCGGCTCCCTGGTTCCTCTGTGAGACTCGCTGGTGCACGGCCGGGAGGCGCCACCCCCCCCCCCCCCCCCCGTGGAACTGAAAAGGGGAGAAAGAAGCAACCAACTGCTGTGTTTTCTGCAAACAGCCCGGGCCTCCCGCCCCCAGGCAGCGGCCGCACGGTGCCCAGGCCGCCGTGCCTCAGTGTGCTGGAGGCTTTGACTGGTTCCGCGTGATAGCGGCAAGGGGTGCCCGGCCCTGGACGCCAGCCCTTCAGTTCCAGCATGGTTGCCGCTGGAAATCCAGGCATGACTGGCTGTCCATTCAGCTTGAAGAGGGGGGAAAGCACTTTTCTTTAAAAAAAAAAAAAAAGCGCACCAGAGCCAGCCCTACAGAAAACCCTGCCGTGCAGCGTGAAAGTGTGTGTGTGCCAGAGGGGCTGAGGGAAACGAGCGCGTCGGCCGGTTGTGCGTGACGGACTCAGCCCATGCGGTGGTTTGTCAGAGAACATGGCGTGAAGGATGAAAATTCGCTGTCTGATGTCCTTTTCTTCAAATGTGGCAAGTTTTAATGTTGCAGTTGAGGTGTATTTGTTAGGGACCTACTGTGTCCAAGGTCCTCGGTAGATACTGGGAGGAATCCAGTGCCCTGTTGGGAACGCCTGTGACTAAGACCCAGTGCCAGCCCTCGGGAGCCCCCTGGGGCAGAGTCATTCTCGTCCGTGGCCGAGAACGTGGCCACCACAGCAGTGCCTGCATCTCGCTCCCCGGAGGCTCTCACGCAGGTGCTCTGGGGTGAGGCCTGTGGCCTGAGGACTGTTCAGACGTCTCCTCGTGGGCAGTGCCACCAGACTCGAGAACGAGCAACTGGCCTGGAGGCAGGTGGGAAGGGAGGGGCAGCCCTGTCCCATCAGTGCGCAGGGGACACTGGCTTTGACCACTTTCTGTTTGAAAAGCAGGAGGGGACCCGGCGTTGTTTCACTGAGGCCCCCAGGAAGGGGTCCTCGAGGGAAGCGTGTTACTGGGCTTTCAGTGTTAGCGTCCTGGTGGGCAGAGAGGCCCCGGGAAGGGGTGCAGGCAGGGACGAGGAAGAACACCAATGAGAAATCATTGGGCATGTGTGGGCATTAGGAAGCAGGCTGTTCCCACCCTTTTTTCTTCATGCTCCAACAGCAAGGGTGAAAGTGCCACGCATACAGGGGACAGGCACAGACACTTTGACAAAAATGGTGTCATTAGTCCCTGCTGGACAAGAAATAACAGTCACAAGAGTTTCAGTGCGCAGCTCAAAGCCTTTTGCATCGTGCGGACTGTCATCCCGTGACGCTGCTGTCCTTACCCGCGGCGACCGTGTCTGTGTGGACACTGGAAAGGGCCGTCCGTGTACGTTCTTCAGTTCGCACAGTCTTCGGAGCTGACCGGGGAGGTGCCGACGTGCGAGGGAACCACCAGGGCGGCCGAATGGCAGGCCGGCGTTGCCGGTGTGTCTGTCCTGCTGGGGCCGGCAGGGCTCGGGCGCTGGCTTCCAAATGTTTAAAGCACAGGATTCCAGGAGTGGACAGAGATGAAAGCACAAGGCACGTGCCATCAAAACGGCAGCGCCAGCAGGTGTCGGGGGAACCCAGAGCCAGCTTTCAAGGTGCTGCATTTAGTACAGTTGACTTTTCACCTTTTTATTCATTGCCTTGCCATTGAGTTTCTAGTTTGGCACCAAATAAAAGACAAAGTCGCTGTTCCCAAGATCAGTCCCGTGAATCGGAGACTGTCGTGGTCTGATCGCGGTGACGGAAGAAGGGTGGAAGCCAGTGAGCTCCGGTGGCAGAGGCCACCTCAGCCTGGCGGGCTGGGCGGGGCCGTGAGCGTGGGCGGGGCCGTGTGTGTGGGCGGGGCCGTGTGTGTCTGCGGAGGAGGCGATGCTGGAACTGGTTCTGAAGGAAGGATGGGACTTCACGTGGCCATGCAGTTCTTCTCTTTCTTCCTTTCAGGTTTCATTTACTTATTTTTGGGTAGAGGAGAAGAGGGGGAGAGAGGGAGGGAAACATTGATGTGCAAGAGAAACGTCCGTCCGTTGCCCCTAGCGTGGGCCCAAGTTGGGTCCTGGCCTGCACCCCAGGCACAGGCCCTGACCAGGAATTATACTGGTGACCTTTCCGTTTCTGAGACGACCCCCAGCCCACTGAGCCACGCCAGCCAGGCCATGCAGTGCTTTATAAAACGTAAGCTACAAAGTTCAGTTACTTACACACATTGACTTAAAATTCCGGAATAATGCTAGAATGTCCATATCTGGGCTTCAGGAGAGGAACTTATGGGACAGCTCAGCAGACGGTCATAAGCACAGGGGAATTAAGCCGACTGAAAACACGAGGCACTGTGGTGCCTTGCCAATGAACTTGAGCCTGTCCCGTCCACCCTCACTCCAGCGCCTTGGGTGTGAGTGTCGGTGTGCGAGCGGATCCTGCCACTCACTCCGTCCCTGTCCTGCCTCTGGCTTCTGTTTTCACACGTAGAAAACCTCACGTATGTTTGTTGATCCTTTGTGCCTGGGCCTCATTCTTCATACATGTCTGTGGGGGGTTTTCATTCTAGGTGGCAATTTTTATTTCCTACCTGGAAGCCACCCGTGGTCACAAATTATTAAATCTTCGGAAGATCCCAGAATGTTCGTCGTAGAGAAACAGACCCATAGATGGGTCTGTGGCCGAGCTGGTCTGGACGGAGGCGCCCACAGGGGCAGCTGTGGGGTGTGGGGTGGGGGAGGGACCTCCCACTACATGTGTCCCACACCAGAGCCGTCACGGGGGTAAACCCTCTCTCTGATTTTCTTTTAAGAGGAATAAGTTTTCATCTCCTGGAAGAGCTTACTGAAAGTTACATATGAATGTGGAAGGAAAAGGGGGAAAGCAGAGAGCAGAGGACCCGCAGGACGGGCTGGGTGGAGCCCCACCCACTGTGAGTCAGGTCACTCACAGGTGCCCCTCGTGTGTGACCCGGGGCTGGTCCAGTGTTGCACGTTTACCGATCATCGGTCAGAGGGTTATAGTAGGTTGATGCCCTACGGTTACCACGGATGTGAACCTGCCTTGCATCTAGGACCCCCGACAGTGCTGCCGCAGACCCCGAATGCCCTTCCCCTGCCTTGAAATGCATCTCAGGAGTGGGAGAGAGGCCGCTGCTCCGCAGAGGTCTCCATTTTGCTCTTAAAAACTGCTGTTTTTTTTTTTAAGATTTATTTATTTATTATTTATCTTTAGAGGGGAAGGAGAGGGAGAGAAACATCAATGTATGGTTGCCTTTTGTGCGTCCCCTGCTGGGAGTTAGCCTGCAGGGAACTGGCCTGCAACCCAGGCATGTGCCCTGACTGGGAATCGAACTGCGATCCTCTGGTTCTCAGGCCCACGCTCAATCCACTGAGCTATGCCAGCCAGGGCTTAAAAACTGCTGTTTTTATTGAAAAAAACGACATGAAATTAAAGAGAAGGTTGAAAACCAGTTTGATTGCTGTACTGCTTTAACTCAGTCCCATCTACATTTCATTCTTTGTTCACAGTCACGGATATTTTTCTGTAGTTGCATTTCCGTTGCGCTCAAACACTCGTTATTCCTGGACTCAGCAACGTTGGGTTCTCGCCCTGCGTTTGGCGCCCCCCGGGGGCCCCCGCTGGGCTGCTGCGCCTCCTGTTCTCTGCCTGTGAAAACCGAACTGGGCCCCACGCCCTCCGTGAGCATCAGGAGTCAGGTGGGCGGCCCCGCGGTGCAGAGGGAAGTGACGCTGCTCAGGGCGTGTCTGCTGCCCCTGGTGCTCCCGTTACAACTACAGTGCTTTGCTGAGTCACCCTGAGGGCTGCACGAAGTCGGGGTGCAGGGATTCCGGGTTCGCACGGGCGCCTCTCCAGATGTGCAGCCACGCAGTTGGGAAGGAGAGAGGCCGATGCTGCGTCCTGACACTGGCGGTTCTGACTGTGCATATCCCCGTGAACAGAACGCCAGCCTCGCCCTGACGTTCAGGCCTCACTCTGAAGCTGAGTTCTACCTGCGTAAAGGGAGGTTTCCAGGGCGCACCTTCCTCGCCAATTGCTCTCGTGTGTCTGACGCCGCGATGGTGTCTGATTTAATGGACTGTGCACAACCAGCTCAAAATGTCCGGCATGAAGCATTTATAAGATACTGTTTGCAACAGAGGGACCTTTTCCGTCCCCAGGAAACAGAGAAACAGAAGGCAGGTGACCGGATCTGGGAGGGAAAGTAACATTAGTCTTCCTGTGGCTTTGCACCTTCGTCCACTCAGCGCCACGGTGGTTCCAGGGGCGTGACGAGTGCCGCGTGTCCCCGACGAGGGCGCCAAGGCCCCGGGATGTGCAGGACTAGATCATGCGTTGGAATCAAGGCCTTCCTGCCTCCAGCGCCCGGGGTCCCACCCGCCAGGAGCCCCAGCTCGCACCACGTGCATCACCTGTCTTTCTGGGCTGCTGTTCTGTTTGTGAGGGAGTGCGGCCGACCACCCCGCGCATCGGGGTTTCAAACAGCCACCCAGACGCCCCCGGACTCGGGGAGGCTCCACTGTCTCACAGGGGTCTCAGCAGCATCCGGACAAGGAAGCTGCCAGGGGTCCCGCAGCCTTGCTCTGGAAGGGCTGCCGTGCCCCCCACACTGTGTTGGTTGTGAGAGTCACCGGCCAGCCCAGCCCCGATGGTGGCAAACACATTTTCCCTCTTGATGGCAGGACCTGCAGACATGTTATGATCAACTGTAACTGGTCACTGTTTTTTCTGTTTTAAATCTCCAGCGTGCTGTATTAAGCTGCGTTATTACCAAAGCACTGGAGAGTGTTAGGGAATGAAGCTTTAGTTCCTAAGTGTGTCTCCTCGTTTTGTCCCGATTCACCAGCAGGATGGAGATGGTTCTGAGGAGATAACGAGCATCGCGCTTCTCTAAACACTGCAGACAGAGCCTGTGACTAGGGGGAGGCTGGGATTCGCACCGGATGCCCAGGTGCACGGTTGAAAGGAGCTTTAATAGATTTTGAAGTAGATGAAAAGATACAAAACATAATCTAGCTTGTAGGGCCGTTTTCTTCTGGACTTGCAGAAGCGTTCATGGTTTTCTGAAATGCACAAAGGCGGGCACTTCTGGGTGAGTGTCTTCCTTGTGCACGTGGTAAGGTTGGTCCCCGTCCCCGGACCAGACCACCCCGTGTGCCGCCACGCCCGGCGTGTGGGGTGGCTCCGCCCGACACGGAAATGCCTGCCACTCCAAAGACGTTCCCTAGAATGAGGGTCCTCAGTCAAGTCCTCGCTTCTCAGAATTATTCTCATTTTCCATGTGACTTTCATGAAAATCCCAAATCACAGATAAGGAACCATTTTAGGCAATAAACTGTTACCTTTAACTTCTTCTCCTTCCAAAATCTAATTTCATTTTGCATCTCAAAATGTTATTGCCATGTGCTAAAATGAGTTCTGAAATGTAAAACCTGAAAAAAAAGTGTAAACCTGAATGTGCCGCAAAGAAGACGTCTTCCTGGGGCTTCATGTCTGAGGCTGAGACAGCTAAGATTTAGGACTTTATTTAGGAAGAAGCTCTTAAAAATGAACCCTAGGTGACGTGTTCTTTTTTTTTTAATTTTTAAAATTTATTTATCTTTAGAGATGAAAGGAAGGAGAGAAAGAGAGAAATATCAATGTATGGTTGCCTCTCATGAGTTCCCTGCTGGGAACTGGCCCGCAATCCAGGCATGTGCCCTGACTGGGAATCGAACCGCAATTGTTTGGTTCACAGGCCCGCACTCAATCCACTGAGCTACACCAGCCGGGGCACGTGTTCTTAAAATGAGTCTAGTAAGTGACATCACAGGGGTTTAAGGCTTCTGCCCGGTCTGGTGTGACTCAGTGGATTGAGTGCCGGCCTGCGAACCAGAGGGTCACCAATTCTATTTCCAGTTGGGGCACATGCCTGGGATAGGTCCCCAGTTGGGGGCACGTGAGAGGCAACTGATTGGTGTATCGTTCCTCTTTCTCCCTCCCTTCCCCTCTCTCTAAAAAGTAAATAAAATCTTAAAAGAAAGTTTTTAGAAGCTTCCTTCTGTGGGTTGTTGTTAGGTTTCTGTAGGTTTGTTTGCTCGGATTGCACGCTCTGCCATCAAGTCTGGGGATTATTTTTGATAATATGACTCAAGCCACAGGTATATTCTGTTTAGCTCACATGATGTTTTAAAAATGGGCTTAGTTGCCAATATTTTAGTGTCAGAAAATGTCATATGAAGTCTGAAATGCAGCTTTCCTATATGAATCAGAATATCTGATAATATTGGACCAGCGATTCCATTTGGACAGTGTGAGGCTGAGTAGCCCGACCTTTGCTCCCTTGTCCCCCCACCCCACACCCCGCTGGCCCCTGTGAGGCATTTGCGTTTGAGGCGGTGCCAGAATCATGGCTAAACACAGCCAGACTCCCCTTGATGTTTGATGGGCAGAGGTCGACGTTTGGGCTCCTCCTGGGCACTTCCGTGGCACCTCGGTGACAAGGGGCTGAGGCTCTGGGTGTTCGGGGGCAGAGAGAAACGATGGAAGTCTGTCGCTCCTGACCAGCTCTGGCCACAGAGACACAATCGCCGCCTGAGTCTCAGCCGCATGGGTGAGCCTCACGTTGGCAGCAAGTACTTCAGCACAGACTGTACCCGCTGACTCAAAAACACGGCTCATCGGTCATCTTTCGCCGCATACCTGACACGCAGGCCAACCCAGACTGCAGTTTTTACTTCTCTCAGCAGTGTTGTGAAGCCATAGAGGATGGAGAAAAATAATTATAGTTCCAAACTACCTTGAAATCTGAATTGAGGAATCCAGGCAAACGAAACAGTAGTCCCACCCTTCGAACCTGTCCTTCGGGTTGGCACTGTCTTTGTAAGATGTGCTGTGATGAGGTCTGCTTCATCGTCATTGCTGAATTTTCCAGAAGATAGTTATGGTTTTCATGCCCATTTGGAAATTTTAAGGTGAATCAAAAAGCAAAATTACCTTGCCACTGTGTCCAACTTTCTGAAACAAAGAAATGAAATGGATCTACGTGGGTAGTCTTGAACATTTTCAAAATTAGGTGTACTATAGTAATGGAGCTGGCATTATTGAGAGCTTGCTATGTGCTGATATTTTAAGTATTCCACATGAATCAACTCACCCTCATTAGATATCCCTGCTTTACAGGTGAGAGTTGAGCCATAGAGAGGTAATAGGACTTGTCTGGGCATTTTCCCTGGGGGGTCTTGTTTCCACACCCGCTTTAGTCCCTCTTCTCTGCGCCTCCGGGTCTCCCACCGGCAGCACCACCTCCACAGGACGCCGCCTCGGCCTCCTTCCAGGCGTTGCCATGCTGTGCAGTCTCCAGTTTGGGCTTTCCATTCTCTGCTGGAACCTGAGGGCTGAGAGTCACAGGTGCGCCATGCCAGACACAAACAGGGTCATCAGGAGGAAGATGGACGGAAACTGGGATTTACTTTTTAAAATACAGCAGTGTAGCTCCACTCCAAAGGCTGTCTTTCTCTTCTAGATTGAGTGGAACCAGTGCACATCCTCCAAGTCACGGAAAATGTGGCCATGTGTGCAGGTGAAGGTTCAGGTCAGGACGTTTGGATTTGGGGGAACTGGCCTCTGGTGCCAGATGACCACCCACGTGGTCACAGGGACGAAGTTCCCAGCAGCCGGCTCATCCCTGCACATCTCCCAGCTCGGAGCTGCCCGCCCCAGGCCTCTGAAACAGGGTAGTAGTAACAATACCTGCCTGGCACTTTCGTAAGGGTCCGATGAGGCCATATTGACGTAGAGTGTATGCTGTGTCATCGTAGACAGTGTGTGGGTAAGGCGCGCTTACATACTGCGTGGCCTCAGGGCTGCATGCGGGAGCGCCTGGGTTCTCTGACTGAGTACAGGGCAAGCAGGATAAGAAAAGCTTCCCGAAATACAAGTACCCTTTTTGGGGGGGCACATTTTCAACTTTGTTAGGTAACACAGAACTGTTTTCCAAAGTGGTTGTACCAATATAAATACACTTTTAAAAATCAAAAAGCTAAAAGGAGCAAAATTTTCCAGGGTTCAAGAGCTGAGAGGAGGAAGCCCTGAGGTGGGAATGGATGGACCGTGTTCTGTCCTGTTCGCCAGGCCGCGAGCCTGCCCTTCGGCCTCTCTGGGCTTCGTGGATGGTGTACAAGAATACAAGCCACTTTAAGGTGCTCAGGTTTCACAGATTTTGTAGAACCGGTGAGACCTGGCTATCATGCACGCGTCCTGTTAGTGTGTGAGAACTCAGGGCGGGGGTGCTCAGAGGACTCTGGTCTCGGTGGCTCTCTGGTGGGTCCTTCTAGAAGCTTCAGAAAAACTTTCAGCCACAAATGTGTGCCCTAAGGGTCTGCACCTAACCCTAAACCCATTATTTATACAAGAAATAATTTGCTGTTTGAAAATCTGCTCATTATGTGACAGTGTCAACACACTTTGGGAAAGTTTCACGTAAACATCCCCGCCCCCTCCGCTGCCACCTTTAGTGTGGGCACCGAGTGTCCACGCTGGCTGCAGGCTCCCGAGTCTGCTGAATGCAGGACAGACTCCACCCTGCTCGTCCACCCTCCGTCCGAAAGTTCAATAAACTTTCGCTTCCTCCTGGTAGTGGTTTGTAGAAAAACATCCACTGCATGATAACCAGGAACTGGTGTATCTGGAGTTTGCTGTGACTCTTCTCTGCCTGTCCCCAAGTCCTAATTAGTCAGTGTCTGTGTGGGGCGGAGAGTGCGGCGACACTTGTACAATGAATAGAACCTTGCGTGGAAGGAATTTCCCAGGTTTGCTGCTTTGGTTTGTCTTTCTCAGTGATGATACATTGTTCCTGGTGGCCAAACATTGAGTGAACATTTACACTGAATTAGATGTTGAAGTGAACACAAATTAAATTAGGTTGTTTCTCTTGTTTGTTTTGCGTATTTTAATACACCTGCAAGTCAGATCTCATTGTGATGCCCCGTGATTTAAAAAAAAGAACAGTTTTTGTGGATTGAGCGTGGGCCTGCGACTCAGACGATCGCGGTTCGATTCTCAGTTGGGGCACACACCTGGGTTGCAGGCCAGTTCCCTGCAGGCCAACTCCCAGCAGGGGATGCACAAAAGGCAACCATACATTGATGTTTCTCTCCCTCTCTCCTTCCCTTCCCCTCTAAAGATAAATAAATAAAATCTTTTATAAAAAAAAAAAGAACAGTTTTTTGTGGGAAGGAGGTGGGTGGGTGGAGGTGGAAGTAGATATAAGGGGGATAAATGGTAATGGGAAAGAATACAATAAAATAAACTTTTAAAAACCAAAAAAATTCTGAAAAATCAGGGAATGCTATTTCACTTAATCAGCTTAATAAATAAATACTTTTCTTACCAACATATTTCTGAGACCAAAGGTTTGAATCATTAGAAAAGAGACAGGCCAAGGGAAGCGTGTTGCTAGGAGACTTACAAATGTGGGCCTTTATCTGAAGGAACGTCTTTGGTTGGGGACCCAGCACAGTGAGGGCGGAAGGAAGGGCTGTGATGGACAGGCGTGCCGCTCCCGGGTGCAGGTTAGCAGCTTGAAAAGACGTCATCGACGGAGGTGCTCGGCGCACAGAGTACTGCAGTGTTTGCAACTCCGCAAGTTCCGACGTCTGTATATTCCATGAGGGCGTCACCAGAGTCAAGATAACATACTGAGGTGTCTGTGCATTGACAGAAGGATTTAATTGAAATATCAAGGTTCCATACCTTCTCCAGAAAAAAATTTTACCATTAGGTTGGATTTAAAAAATAAAATTAGATCGACGTACATGGATGTGTTTAGTCACAAAGCATCGTCTCCGTAACCGTAGTTCACTAGTTTTAAACTAGGGTGTGGCTGGAGCTCACGCTGCAGCATGACTGGCCTCCAGTGGTGTCTTCGGGGACCGCACCACGGCTGCTGCAGAGCCACGGGCGGGCTGCAGGGGGCGCCGGGGCGCAGCAGCAGAGGCCTCTCACCTGGGCTAAGGAGGCTGGGTCTCTGCGTGGTGGCGGGGGGGCGGGGGGGGGGGGTGCCGCTTCCCTGGGCCCGGGCCGCGCTGCAGAGTGTTCCGATGCTGGGGGGTGTTTCCAGCCCTTCTTGCTCAGGACTTCCGCAGAGGAAGGGTCACCCTATTTCCATTTTCTCAGAGAGGAGACTCCTGTCTGGCTCTCTTCTCTCCGCTGTGCTGATCCTTTGGCAAAACACAGGCGGGGCCAAGGTAGTTTACAGTTCAGAGTACGGGACACAGAGCTTATTCTTGTATTATTATTATTACTATTGATTAATTATTGCATTATTTTCCACACAAACAATTGTACACCTGCTTTTGTTTTGTGCCCCACCCCGGTCTTTATTATGTGACCTTTTTGTAAGGATCGTGTTGTTCGGAAACCCGATGTGGTGCAGGAACTGGACACCCAAAAGAGGACCTGACTCGGGAGTAATTCTGCCATCACGTTTTGAAATTTTCTCTGAACAAAAGCCTGATCGTATCGTATTACTCAAATACATAAGAGACTAGAGCTGACTCAGTGTCTGTTAGTGTCCAGCTTGACACTGCATTGACAAATACTTTGTAACCAGTTACAAATATATTGGTCTGACCGAGGCTTAGGCTGAGACAAATCCTAGGTAGGGATTTGACAACCGAGAACCTACAAATACTCTGCTGGTGCGCAGATTTTACTTGCTTAGTTTGTTTCAGTTCCAATTTCTATTTTTAAAAAAGTGCACAGTTTTAAACTTATAATCTGAATTAGATTCTTCTAGTCTAATGTTGTATGCCTTGGTAGAAACGGCATTTCCCGTCATCTACAAAACAGAAAAATATGTGTAAACAAAAAAAAAAAAATACGCAGCAGCCATTAGAATGGCTCCCTGTACCTGAGAACAGTGAGTTCCACCCACAGTGCTTTGGAGCAACTGGCTGTGATCGGTCCCGTCCAGCAGAGGGCGTCCAAACTCCACTAAGTTATACAAACCCAAGGATCTGTTGGGTTGGCCAAAAAGTCCTTATGTTTTTTCTGGTAAGATAGTTCTAGTAGGTCTTAGTTGGGTTTAACTTCATTTGAAACAGTTTTGTTAGATTGTATTGTGACAGGTGTCATGTTAGCGTGCATTTAAAAACAAAGTTGTCCAAATTGATAAATTTTGTGCAGCCATTTTAATGTTGAAGATGGAAGAAAATATGCAGCATTTCAGTGTATTGTGCTTTATTATTTCAAGAAAGGTAAAAGCACAACTGAAACACAAAAAAGATTTGTGCCGTGTGTGGAGAAGGTTCTGTGACTGATCAAATGTGTCAAAAGTGACTTGGGGAGTTTCTTGGTACTATTGAAATTTTGGCCAAATAACCCTTTGCTGTGGGGTTGTCTCCTGCATTGGAAGATGTTTAGCAGCACCCCAACCTCTTCTCACTAGAAGCCAATAGCAGGAGATAGCTGATATATTCAAATTATCCAAATCAATAAAGTAATTGGTGAACATGAAAAACGTGTCTTTTATTTTCCATGAAAAATGCAATGGACTTTTTGGCCAACCCAAGAGTTCACTGGTTTCTGTCCCGTTTTGTTTTTTGCTATTTTAAAGCCACAGCTCCTTAAAATGAAGTTTCCAGTCTGTGGAGATGCCCCGGGGGTCACGCTGGTTGGAGAGGCCGAGTTGTCACTACAGAAACCCCATGAGGCTGGAGAACAGTGGAACCTCCCTGGGTTTGTCCAAAAATACTCTGCCCCTCCCAAGCCAGCTCCTCTGGGTGGAGTTGTAAATATTCCCTCTGAGAAAGCCAGGGGCTGACTCCGCAGGCCGATGTGTCAGCAGAGTGGAGTCTGCATGCGGGGCTTTGTCTTCAGTGTGGCCTTGAAGACACACGGTGTGCATGTGTGACTGTGTGTGTGCATGTGTATGAGCGTGTCTTGTTTGTTTCTGTCTTGTTTCAGGAAAGACAGCATTTTACCCCTGATCTTATGTGTAGAAAAGGCATCTATTTCAACAATTTCTTCACGATATTTCACAGGTGCCAGATGGATAGACTGGCTGGCTGCATATTTCTACACTTATTCCTGGCATGGGGCCAGTTTGGCCTTAACTAAAACGAGTTTCAGGATGAATTCTGAGGACGAGAATGCTCTCCATCTCCTGCGCAGGTTCCTCTGCTGTGCAACAAACCAATTTGCAACATAACCTATTATAGAACCATCCATTCGGAGCTGTGCCTGCTTGTTAGTTAAATGGCAATTGTTCTTTGTTTTGCTTTTCATTTCAAGGGAAGCCTTTGTAGGCTGTCCCTTCTTCTGCCACTGGCCTGGTCGAAATCTCTGGTTCTGATTTATCTAAGTCGTATGACCATGAAGAGCTGGCTGTCATGAGGGCTAATAAATACTTTCTCAAGCAGAGATGTTTTCTTAGTCTGTCCGAGCTGCTGCACTACAGACCAGGCAGCTTACAAACAGCAGAAATTTGTTTCTCACCGTTCTGGGGGCTGGAAGCTGGAGATGAGGCACCAGCTGGGTCCAGTGACATGAGGCTGCCTCCTCAGAGGTAGACTCGTCCTGGGTCCTCACACAGTGAGAGAGGCAGGGAGCTCTGGGGTCTGTGTAAGGCCATTAATGTCCCTGGTGGCCCATTTGCCTCCACAGGCCCTGCCTAGTAAAACCACCCTATCTGACATTAGGACTTCAACAATGAGTGTGGGGGGCACACAGCCAGACCACCGCTCGTGCTCACTGACCTAGGGCTCTCTCCCCAGGGTCATGGGCTCTGTGGGCTTCGCCGTCGCCAAGGAGTCTCACAAACTTTTCCATGATGCCGTTCGCCCAGAGGGAATGCACGTCCTTTCCATGCACTGTTTTTGGGGGGCAGTCCTGTCCGGTTTCCTGTCCGTACTCTGTCTTTCTACCTTAAAAGTCTATTTTTCTCCCCCTTTACGAATTTACATTCGTGCTTTGGTTTTTGTTCTCAGGAGATAATGCAGTCGTTCCTATATACTTCCTGAGCACCTGCTGACATCTCACCTGTGCCTCACCTGTGTCTCCTCTGGTTGTTAGAGAGACATCATTCGCCCCAGGGGCCCTGGAGCTGGAACCCACAGGGTGGCTCACATGCCTGAGGTTACGGAGCCCAAACTCAGGACCCCCACACAAAAGAAGCTCAGTTGTGTAGTGTGATCAAACTGTGTTATTTGCTCAGATAATTTTTGAAGATGGTTAAATAGGAGCAGTGATACATATGCACCTTAAACATTTTAACTGAGAATGTCTACGTTGGAATTCTTGCGTCAATGATTTGATGTAGGATGATTACCTTTTGTGCCAGAATGTTTTTGGTTTAAGAATTTTTCTCTGTTCGGGGTTTTGCCTTGTCTCTGTTGAGCAAACAATACCTACTGTACTTCCAGGTGTTGTCTCATCTGTGTGTTCCAGGCTGGTGTCTTTTAATTGGAGTCAGAACTTAAAGACACCCGAGAAACAGTGTGAGAGTTTCTAGATGTTTCCAAAGCCTTCTGCCTACCTCGTCCCTTTGTTTCCCCGTGCCTGTAACTCAACAGCAAAGTCAGCGAGCCTTCGGGCCATCGGGGCTTCACAGAGCACAAGAGCCATTGTTGCGAGACAACTCTCTGCACCCGTCAGACAGGCTTTGTCTGAAGTGGGTCATGTTGCCACAAGGACAGGCGGGGTCAAAGGTCGCCATGAGAACCCTGGCTCTGGGTAACCCGGTGGTTCCGGTGGGGGAGGGGCGCACACCCAGCGGGGATGGAGCTGGGTGACAGTCCTGGTGGGGACGAGGACAGAGACCCTCTGCCCAGAGCCTGTGTTCCAAGGGACGAGAGGAAAAAGGAAACAGCCAACCTCTGTGAGGACACAGGGTCCCAGGCTGGGCATCACCGAGGCTGAGACAATAGATCTCTGCAGGAGTTTTTATTTTACAAAGTTAGTTGGGTTGAATATTCCCTGAAGTTTGTACCTAAACCACCACCTGGGGTTTTGTGAGAAACAGTATTTTTTTCAGTTACATCTTATGTATCTGTTGGGTTGGCCAAAAAGTTTTAGTTTTTTCTGTAAAATAAAAGACACATTTTTCATTTTCACCAATAACCTTATTGATTTGGATATTGGGATATGTCAGCTACCTCCTGTGTGGTAGAACGTTGATTGTTACCCAATAATGTCTCCATTTGATCGCTATCAACTTCAACCAGCCTACCCAAGTGACTGTGCAGCAACTGTCCAGTGAGAACTCTCCGGCAGGAAACTTCGCACACCGCTCTGGACATGTTTGACCAGTCACAGCACCTTCTCCACACACGGCACGAGGCTCCTTTGCATTTCAGTTGTGTGTTTACCTTTTTTGAAATAATAGAGCATAATACGTTGAAATGTTGCTTATTTTCTTTCATCTTCAATATTAAAATGGCTACACAAAAACTCACCCATTATGGCAAGTTTTTCTAAATGCACGCTGATGTGACAGCTGTCACAATACAATCTAACAAAATCGTTTCACATGAAGTTAAAGACATCTAAACACTACTAGAGTCATCGTGCGGAAAAACCTAAGTAACTTTGTGGCCAACCCAGCATTAGGTTTTGGTGACATTTCTGAATTCTCAGATGCTTAAGGATGCAATTCTGGGTTAAGGTTTATTGCACTGTTATAAACACTTTTTATTAAGAAAAATTACAGCACCTGCAGTCCTCTAGTATGCCGTTTCTGTGATTCATTTACCGCACGTTGCTCATGTAGCTGACATTGATTATTACCTGTTCTGCAAAGTCATGTAGCTTGGTGGAGAGGCAGAGAAAAAGAAGTCTGAGCTCAAAGAGTTGAGATTATGTAACTTTGCAACTAAAGAATACTGCTTTGGGGAGCCAGAAATATATGATTTTTAAAATTTCATTGTTTGGGGCCAGGGCCTTGTCCATAGTTCCATTATTTGGTGCCTTGTCTGTGTTCCTCTGTCCCTTGTTTTGTGGGAAGCAGGGCTGTCTTTGACTGAATGCCGGGCACCGGGCCTGGAGAGATACTGGCATGGAGGGTCCCAGGCCCAAGGCCGGGGCCGAGGCCACTCCTCCAGGGAGGATGCTGGCTCAGGCTGCAGGGACTGCGCTCACAGGCTCACAGCTGGCTTTGCTGAGACTCCAGGCCGTGAAGCCCCGGCGGTATCCCTGCTGGGGGCTGGCTCCTTCTTATTCGAGGCTCAGCCTGGGAAGACGGCATTCCAAGGCCTTGGCTGGTAGTGGGGAGGCCCATTCACCTTTGAGACACGGTCCTTCATCTCTCCCCTCCTACTCCTGACATTTTCAAAACGAGAGTTGCAATTTGGTAGGGAACTGCGTCAGGAGACAAAAGACGTTTCTCTGCGCTTTCTCTCCCACTGCCATCAGATTGGCCTGGAGATTCCGCATCATGAGGATCTTTGTTGCTCTTTTAGGAGAGCAGCGTTGACGTTTTACCCAGTGTCCTAGGGGAGGGGTGGCCGGGGCAGCCTGGGCCACCAGGTGCAGCTCCAGGTGGGGGCTCTAGGTTTGTGACTGGTTTGACCACAGTGATGTCAACGCCACACCAGAGGAGAGGCTCGACTGGGACTGGTCGCTGGACGTGTGGTCTCTGTCTTCGTGGAACAAGGCCGCATGAGTGGGTGTGGGCGGAGGAGCCCGCTTCATGCCGAAAACCAGAGGCACCGGGTGCTTGAGCTTACAGCCTTCAGTTTGGATGGCTCCGTCCACTCAGGGGAGCTTCTCACCCCATGCGATTCAGAGGTGCAAAGTCTCCGATTGTCCCGGAGAGTTGAGTTAGAGGCAAGTTTCAGAGGCTGGGAGGTGGGCTGGGAACTGTGGCTGACTCTCTGCCCGCAGCTGGGGGACCCGCCGGCACTGAGGGGGCCCTGGGGGTCCAGAGTAGAGGGGAAATACGGTCTGAGCATCCTCAGTGTCACCAAATCACCTCCGACGGAAACATATCCACAGAAAGGTGGACCCACTGTGTTACTACTAAGCTCTGCTTTGATAAGTTTGTGTTATCAAATGGGCTTTTGGGTTTGGCTTCAGGTTTCTTGAGCTCAACAAATCAGGGCCGTAGATTGGGGTAGCCAGAAATGGTAGCCAGATAAAACCAACCATTTTGTTTTTTCCCTATGATGACTTTAGGAGTGCTTAGTTGTCTTTAACTTCATTCAAAAACAATTTTGTTAGATTGTATTGTGACATCTGTCATATCAGCATGCATTAAAAATACTTATTGAAATTGGTGAACTTTGTATAGCTATTTTAATATTGAAGATGGAAGGAAATAAGCAACATTTTTGGCCTATTATGCTTTATTATATCAACACAAGTAAAATTGCAACCGAAATGCAAACAATGATTTGTGCAGTGTATGGAGAAGGTCCTGTGACGGATCGAACATGTCAAAAGTGGTTCGTGAGGTCACGCTGGACAACGGTGCTCCACAGTCGGGTAGACTAGTTGAAGTTGATAGCGATCGATCAATATATTGAGAACAATCAACGTTCTACTACATGAGATCTAGCTGACATACTCAAGCTATCTAAATCAATAAGGTTATTGGTGAAAATGAAAAGTGTGTCTTTTATTTTATGGAGAAAACCAAACAGACTGTCTGGCCTAACCAGTGTGCCTGTCACTGCTCACTTAGCTGGCTGAACCCTGACTGTGGGGCCTCCAGTGTGCACAAACACCCTTCAACTTGAGAAGGAACCGGGCTCACAGCTCCGGTTCCCCCAACGCCGTGGCCTCAGCTGCCGTTATCTTGCCTCTGGCCTTCCCGACGCGCCCTGTGCTGGGTTTGTGGCAGTGACCATGTTGGCTGCGGTGCTTGCCCAGGGCGGCTCCAGTATTGAACGGCACCCTGGACGGGGATCAATGGCGCGTGGGACACTCAGCAAAACAGAGGGCCATCTTCCATCCCCGCTTTAAACGGAGCCTGTCCTTCCTGAAGGGCGTCCTGTTCCGCTGGCTCTCAGGTTTAAATGTGAGTGACGGTGCATCCCTCCCTGGGAAGGCAGACACCAGCCTGTCCCCTTGACGCAGGCTGCAGCTGGGACCAGAGCAGAACCCTGCCAGCCCCGGTCTCTGCTGGGGGACCGCTGGGCAGCGCCTGCGCTGTGGTGCAGGCGCCAGGTGCATGGCCCGCAGCTCCTGGGACTGGAACCTGCTGCCCTGTCTGTGTGGAGCTCAGCTGGTGAGTGCCTGCTGCTTTCATCCAAAATTGGACACAGATTTTCCTTTCTAAACAGAAATCCGAGGGATATTTGAGCAGTACAGACATATAAGAAGGGCTTCTACATTAGAAGACCTTGCGTCAGTGAGTGGTAGAGAGACACACTGTCCCTGTGTAAGATGGTGGCTCACCTGGCACTCCAGGGTCACTCTGCGCTGCCCCACGCATCTCACATAGGGACAGCATGTTCTCTGGGTGGGGACAAGGTGGATGGAAACCAGGGGTTGACAAAGGCTCGTGGTCCCTTCGCTTTATGTAAAAACACTCACACAAGTCTGAGGTTTCCTGCTTGGGATTTGAGCAGCAGAGCCCACGGTGGGGCAGGGAGTGGTTCTGTGCCCTGAGGGGGCTGACTGGGGTCCTGTCCTTGACGTTCCTGCCCACACACACCGGCCAGGGGTGGGGGGCACGGGGAACAAGTCCTGGGCCTTTTGGTGTCCTCAGCTGGGAGAACATGGTGAGTGTGCTTCTCTGCGTTGAATCCAGAGACATGGCGAGAAAATGCATGCAGAGAGCGCAGTCTGCTTACAAAGACTTGGTAACAACGGGGCTCTGTGAAATGTTTTCGTCAAACTAACCTTGGCGAGCCAACATCTGGGTGTCACCTTTTCTTCATGAGACAAAAGTGACAAGAAGAGCTCTAAAAACTTAGTCCCTTAGTCTCAGGGACTAAGACTGTTGACGCTGCCAGGACCTTTCTGTTTAACTTATTCGGTTGAAGCTCTAAAAATGGGTAGTTTCCTTGGCATCACAAAACATCATTAAGTTGGTACGGTGCGATTTTAAGTAGCTCTACTGAGCTCCTCAAAGGCTGATGATAAAAACTGGTTTTTTGACCCCAGGATCTCTGATGTTCTTCTCAGGAGTGCTTGAGAGCTTCCCCTCGCTTTCGGGAAGTGACGCAGCTGGGACAGGTTCTAGAGGGGCGTGGGCAGGGTGCCGGCCCAGAACAGCCACCCCCGTCACGGGAAGCCAGGGCTGGAAGCTCAGCCACCGTCTGCTGGGCCGGCCACAAATCCAGTGACAGAGTGCTGGTGGTAGTCCTGTGCTTCCCCTGAACCCCTCGTTCCCGACAACACAGCTGCGTGTCCTGAAGGACCTCAGGGACGAGTGTGACCTGTGTCCTGGCAGGTGGCTGGCTCGCCCCGCCTGGTTCAGGAGCCGCGGGAAGCGGCTGTCTGACATGCTATCTCCCCAGAAGGCCTGCGCCTGCTACTTTGTAAACAGCACGAGATTTACAGAACAGGGCGCTTTGAGAAGCTCGTTGGTTTCCGGAAGGTGACTTCTCAGCTGCTCAGTCCACGTGGGCAGAGGCCCCCCGACATGAGAGGCTGTCCAGGCCTTGGGCCAGTCTCTGCTTTGACCAGCTTTTGAGTCAGACTAAGTGCTGGGTTCTCTGCTACCACGGAGTACAGTCTGCTTGCTTGTGGGATGTTGGATTAATCTTGCTGCTTTCAGCTTTGTTTAGGTAAACAAGACAAATTGTAAGTCATATTATGGTAAGCTAAAATGCACACAGACCATGCACAGTATAGGGAACTAGTACTTTTCCTCCTGGGAGAGCTGTTGGCTTACCTTCCTGCAGTGCGGGAAGCTAAACTGGACACCCTTCGTTTGTCTGGGCAGGTATGTCGCAAGGGTTGGGACCCCCAAACACATTTTCTCTGTTACTTTTTTCTTAACCAGGGGATGCATACAGAATTCCATTGCATTGTTGAAATGTCGGTGATGACCACAGGGTCGAAACTTCGCTTTTCTAAATGGGGTGGCGTGTGTGCGTTGGGAGATTCGAGATCTGTGGTGTCCTGCTCGGTGTCCTGTCTGTCCGAAAAGACTGGGGCTGAGTGACAAGGAGCCCAGCGACAACCTATGGTCCATGATGAAATTCTGGAAATTTGGCTGCACAGACCAGGAATTTCATCTTCGTTGCCTCACAGGTCGAGCCCCCCCCCCCCCCGCCCCCTTTGGCTGCGCCACCCTGCCGGGAACTGGCAGAAAGGACAGAAACCCATACCTGCTTTGCGCGTCACCTCCCAGGGTGCTAATTTGGTGTTTGACAAGAGCTTGGGAGTCCGTGAGTCCCCTTGGCCTCCTGGAGGGATGGGCGGTTTGGGGTGCCTCCTGCTTCCTACCCTCCCTCCCAGAGGCCTGGCCCTGCGGCAAGCAACCCCCCCCCCCGTCCCACGTGGGTCTGAAACCCGCCCGCCCACGCGCGCTGGGTCTGTGGCAGGTGTTCCCTGCCGCGCCGTCCTCCCGGACGCACGTCCGCGTGATTCTGTCCCTGCATGAGCCCTGCCCAGGGCAGGACCGCTGGCGGAGGCAGGACTGTGTGCGCGCACTGAGCGGCCGCCGCACCGCGGGGAGGCCCGCAGCCCGCAGCGTCCTCCGCGCGCGAGGTGGGGCTGCGGCAGTGAACGCCCACCCGCGGGGCCGCGCGCGGGGACGGCGCTCCGCTGGGTGGTCCGCTGGTGGGCGCCGCCTGCGCTCCCGGGGTGCACCTGTGCGGCAGGTGTGGCGCGGGCTGCGGCCTGGGCGCGAGCCGGCGGGCGGATGCTGCAGAGGCCGCGCGGGGCTGGGGCGCGCGGGGGGCGGGGCGGCGGCTGCCAGTGACTGCGCGGCCACCGCCCGGGAGCGCAGCTGCGCCGGGTGCCACCCACCACCTGGACCGCGGGGACGCGGCTCCGAGCGCAGCCCTGCTCCGCTGATTTCTCTGCAAGATGGCTCACGCTGCCGCTTCCATTAAAAAAGTTCGAGAGGCTGAACTGGATGAAAAGGAAAGGATCCTTGAGAGGGAGAGAAAAAAGCAACGGAAAATCCCCAGGGACCGCGCGGACCGGAAAAGAAAGGTAGGAAGCGCATCCCCTGACCCTTTCCCCGGGGTCGCCACCGCGGTCCCCGCGCCGCCCGCGGGAGTCCCGCGCGGCGCCGCCGGAGCCCGGCCTGGCCTGCGGCAGCCGAGGGGTCGGTGCCCTGTGTCTCCAGGCGAAGCGACTAGGGGTTCCCCAGTCGTCGTCGTTACTCGGCCTCGCCGCCCGCTGCTTCCTTCCCGCGAGGGAGTCTGAACCCCGGTCCGGGAAGAAGGCAGATGCGGGGCCGAGGGGACGCGGTTTTCCTGGTCCATCTGTCCGTCCTCTGCGCCGGTCCGCGCCCTGCACGCCCCCGCCCGGTGCTCCGGTGGGGCTCCGCTTGGCGCACGTTTTGTTTACGCCGACAGGGCTCTGCGCGGAGCTGGGCTGAGGATGCTGGTGCAGAGAGCCGCCTCCGAGTGTTTAAAATTCCGATTTTAGTCGTTTGTTCAGTGTTCACCACTGAGCTCATGATTTTTCTGTGCATGACATGAAAAGGCCAGGGTTAGGAGATGTGATGAAATACTGGTTTTCTTTACCTTAAACTGTACAGTTGTCCCTGCCCTTTACAATATTTTTTTCCTGTAAAATAGAGGCAATCTTACAACTTGATGGAACCGACATCTGCCCCGAGCTGGCCGCCTGGCTCCACCGGGGCCGGTCTCCGTAAACGCCTTAATTAACAAAGTAGGTCAGGGGACAATTTCGGAGGATGATAAATGGCACATTTCCCCGGCAGAGCATGAAAGCAGGGCTGGCCCTCAGTGGTGGGCAGCGGAGCTCTGGGACTGGGGCCTGGGGTCCCCGGGCTGCGTGATTCCTGCGCTCAGAGCCCTTTCTCCCCCTGTAGTAGATGTGTGGACCTTTCCAGTTTGGGGGTGTTGTCTTGGCCTGTGTTTGCAAAGACACCGAGGACCCACACGGAGCAGAGGTCTCCCGGCACAGGGACTCACTGGGCTCCCGGCCACCACTCCCGATCAGACTCCGTCATTAGGCAGAGCGAGTAAGACCAGCAGCAAGGCACAATCCCCCTCCTGGGGAAGCTCCGTGCTGCCTGCCCGCGTTCCCAGCCTGCACTCTCCTCTCTCTGGTCTCAGGCCTGTGGTGCCCATGGCCTGCAGCCGCTTCCTGACCGACAGGTGCCGCAGTTCCGATTCTGACTCTCTGAAGGCACAGTGCTGCACGGAGCCGACTCCTGTGATCACATCACCCTTATCTGTTGTTCTCCAGACACAGTCTGTGATTTCTTGGCCAGGACTCGTGTCCGTGTCCAGTTGTGGCCTATGACTGGCTGCGCCAGACTAGGGCCAGGCACACATGGAAAGGTCTCTGGCTTTTGCCCTGGCTTGCTTCTCCCGATTTTTGCCTTTTCCTACCCTCGGGGAGCCCTGAAAACCTGCACTGTTGAATGGAGACATGCCAGTTGCTTGGCTGCTGCATTGCTGTGAACGCGATCCAGCAGGGTGGGCGAGGTCACCGGTGCGTGATGCGGTCCTGCAACAGGGTCCTCTCAGTTTCATATTCAGATGGTGCCGTTGGGCCAGGGCACAGGACACTGGGGGTCTTGGCACAGCTCCCGCCGCCCTGGCTCTTCTGTGTGCGCACCTGGGGGTGGTCCCCCCTGCTCCGCAGCAGACGCCCGTGCCCTGTGTGGTGTGCGGAGGGTGGCAGGTGCTGAGGGGGCCGGTTTCCAGCCAGATCAGGTCTATGTTCTAGACACACCCCACCGGCTACGGAGCCAGTTCTAAAATTTGGTTTGAGAGAAGAAACACCTGCCTCCCCATCATTCCTTAAGGAAGTTCAGGAAGCTGAGGGAAGCAGGCGGTTGGCTGTGAGTGGCGCCCGGGGAACGCCCCCTCCCGGACGTGACTGAAAACTGCTACACTATATTTTCTGATGTCACTTTATAGCCCAGGGGACACCAGTTGGGGAGATGACTGTGCGTCCCCTGCATGGTCATTTGTGACGTGTCTTTCAAATGTAACTGTTTGTCCCCAAAATTCAGGTAAGACCTGCGCCAATATAGATAAAAGCCAAACATAAAGCTTAAAAGAATAAATAAGATGATTTGGAAAAGATTTTTTACCAAAGAAAAAATTGAGTATTAAAAAACAATTCAATTAAGTAGCCTTGTGTTTGGACTTATTTTTAATATTCTTTTTGTAAACTTCCTATTAATTCAAATACCTTTGCATTATTATTTTGTACTCTATGACAGATCTTAAGTAAGTTTTACTTTTATTTGTGAACTTGAAACACATTGCAGGCTTGGCTGTAACCCCTGTGCCGAGTGATCAGCAGTATGTACAGTCTTTAAATGGCCATATCGGTGGACTAGGGGCCTAGTTTCAATCTCATTAGAGTTAGAATTGGTCTTAGAGTAACATGTCCCTTTTGGACTAGACTTGGGATAGCTACTGTTTAGCTACAGTAAGGACTATCCGTATATTGTATCTGTGTCCTACCAAGTCAGAGCTAGACTAAAACTGGGCATTAAGCACATGGACCACGGTTAAGACAGTTGAAACAAACCGAGCATTTATTTACTAAAAAGAAGACATAGCTTTTTATAGGGATAAATGGATTACCTTATATCAATTTAAGTCATTTCTTTTCGTGTCCCTATGTTTAGTTTCTCCAGGAGAATCTGCGAGTGTTAGACTTGATGAGGAATAATTAAGTGACAATCCAATTGCTCACAAACTTGTATGACTCAGTTCTAAAAAGTGATTTTGAGTAAAATGTTCTTTCCACAACCACACACTATTTCCCAACTGTACTTAAAAAATTGGAAAATAAGTGATTTTTCAGGGGATTGGTTAAAAAAACAACAATTCTGTCCTTGAAAACAAAGCACATATTTAAATGGTCTTCCTCATTTAAACAAAATTATCAGTTATTTTCAAATGAATAGCTGTGCTCTCCACTTCTTGGCACAGACTGACCGCGTTCCAGTCCATCGCGACGTGTTTACCGAGCATGGCCCATGTCTGGCCCTCGGTCCATCCTGTGACAGTCCCACCCAGCTGGTCTCAGGCTCCGCATTTCATACACAGGAAGGCAGAGAGCAGCGAGTGGGACTTGCTTAGCCACAAGCAGCCAGCACATGGCAGAGTCGGGGCTGCGGCCCAGGCCCCCCAGTCCCCTGGGGGGATGGGCAGTAGGACTTCCTGGCCTTGCCCTCCACGGAATGTGGAGCATGGTGACCAAACATTCGGTCTGCCAGTGCCTCCGTTGTTCCACCTGCTAGAGGCCTCCCTACAACCGAAAGGACCCAGTGACTGTGAGAATAAGCTAGGTGGCATATTCGGGAAGAAGCTGGGTACAGTTGAGGTTGTGATTCTATTGTAAATGCACCAAAATATTTCATGAAATTTCTTAGAAGTCAGCATTTGCTTGTTAAATATAGCAGTTGCCATCAATGATCGACTATGACTTTGTCATCGTTTTTCTTTACAATTTTATTAGGACTTCAAAATATGAAGCCTGTTTCCATTTATTAAACCAACACAGAAGGGTGATTTTGCATGGGATAAAGTGGAAAGTAAAAACAGACTTTCAAGTCCTTTTCATTGACTTTCATAGAAAAGGGTTCTGATCAGTTCTTTGCTTTTGTGTTTGTGGAAATTATTATTATCTTGGAGAAAGAAAGGCTTACTATTCCCAGGACAACTTTGGGGGACTGTCCCTGCTGTATTTTCCTTCCTCACAGCTTATTAAATTGATGACATTGGGAATACTTACTAAGTCTATGTAATGAACTTATCACCACGTTGCAAGGGGACGTGGAGAGACGAAGGAAACTGTTTTTTAAAAAAGATTTTATTTATTTGTCTTTAGAGAGGAAGGGAAGGAGAGAAGGAGAGAAATATCAATGTATGGTTGCCTCTTGTGCGTCCCCTGCTGGGTGGGAACTGGCCTGCAACCCAGGCGTGTGCCCTGACTGGGAATCGAACCGCGATCGTGTGGTTCACAGGCCCACGCTCAATCCACTGAGCTACACCAGCTAGGCTGAAACTTTTAAATGTTATTACAGGACCAAGCTTTTTGAAAACGGAAGGACATTTTGTTTGCGAGCTGGGGAGGAGCATGCTGTGTACGTTCTAAACCGTGTTACCAATTGAGTGGGAACTGCACAGAAAGTGCCGTGGTGGCTGCACCTACACTGCCTGGCGGCGCGTGGGTGTCCAGCTGGGTGGAGGAGGGTGGGCGGGCCTGTGGTCCCTCCGGCCCTGGAGTGCTCGTGGGGTGGCTCAGTGGCCTGGTTCCTCACCTCTGAGGGCAGCCACACGTAGCCAAGGACATGCACACCCAGATTTCTGGGCATCAGACCAAATACAGTGTGATTAAAAATGCCAATCACAGCAGAATGATGTGGTCTTGGGTGATGCATTACATTCTAGAACTGGTCAAACATGGAAAATTCCAGCAACATTTTAGGGCATCAAGTTGTCTTTATGAAACTTTGATTCCGGCAACTGGGAGAACGTGGGGCAGAATGGAGATGTCTTGAACTTTGTCCCAATGCCCCGTCTTGCGAGCTGGTGGCTGCCGGTTCGTGGAGATGTCTGTTTTGTTGATTCGCTTCCCGTCTGAGTCTAAATAAGGGGTTCAGGCATTTCTGTTTACGTGTGGAGGCTACCATAGAATCGTGATTTTTTAAAACCTGTTTTCTTCATCTTCCACACTCCTTGTAGCTCCTTTGCTTCTCTCAGTGTGTCTCGCTGAATGACATGCGTCACCGGCACAATAAGTCTGAGTTTGTATCAGGACTGGACGAGAAAGAAGCTTCAGCCACCAAGTGGGTGACTGGATAGTACTAAGTTAGGGTCACAGTGGTCACGCTGACTAGACTGTGGCAAAAACAGGTCCAGGTATATGGCCTGCGATAAGTTTGTAAGAAGACAGTTAAAAGACAGTGAAGTCTTAATTTCTACTGTGAGTGAGTTATTTGTTTTTGAATCTAAAATCTTTAAACACATCCCAATGTAAATTTTCCCCCTTTTTGTTATATTAATCTGAGTCTCTATACATATTTTAATGTTTAAAAATCAAAATTAATTCAACAGTGGCCACTATTATCAGATTTTAATTTTATTAGTCACCTTAGTCATCACTTGGGTAAAATAATAATATTTACAGCACATTTTGATATCATAAAGAAAATGGAAACGACTGTGTTAGAAGTATTTTAGGGATCAGTGAAAACACAAGGAAGTTAAGAATTCTGTTCACACCACATTTAATGATCATTTAGTGTTTATATTTTTCCATTATGTCACCCTTTTTCATTTGTATTTCTCAGAATAATTTTTTCCTGACAAAGAATACTTTTTTTAGTGACGGACTATAGAGGAAAATAAAGACTCGCACGGCGAAGGCGTGCCCTGCATTTTGCAGTTGCACCTAGGTTGGAGAGGTCAGGTCTGTGAGTGTGAAGCTCCGCTCCAACTTTCCCTGGTGGTTTAAGTGTGTGCTGTGGATTCTCGGCTGGTCCCAACTTGTCCATAGCATCAGAATCCTGGGGTGCACGGCAGAAGGGGAGACTGTTATCTACTTACCTTTCTTTTATCTCATTTGAACATTTTAAATTATAATTGACATACAACCTTATGTTGGTGTCAGGCATGCTACAGAGTGGTCCTGCATTCGTACGTCTTACGATGGGATCACCAAACTCAGTCTAGTGCTCGCCCATCACTCTGCACAGCCATTATGACACCCCTGACTCTGTTTTCTGTGCTGAACCTTTCATTCCATGACTTATTTTGTAACTGAAGTTTGCACTTCTTAACCCTTGGCCTTTTGGCCCCCCCCCATCAGTTTGTTCTCTGTGTCTCTGAGTTTGTTTGTAATTTGTTTATTTGTTCTTTAGATTTCACATATAAGTGAGATTATACAGTATTTGTCTCTGTCTGTGTGACTTATTTCCCTGAGCATAATACCCTGTAGGTCCATCCATATTGTCACAAATGGTGATGTTTCATTCTTTTTCTGTGGCTGAGAGAGATTCTATTGTATGAATGCTCTGCATCTTTTTATCCACTTGTCTGCTGACAGATACCGAGTTGCTTCCAGACCTTGGCTGTTGTAACCAATGCTGCAATGAACCTAGAGGTGCATATGTTGTGGTTTTTTTTTTTTTTTTTAGCAGCTAACAGAGTTTACAATTTTATTTTCACATTTGACAATACAAATGAAAAAAAAATTTTTGGTCCCACTACTCCCAGAGTCACAGCACTACGATTCTCTGGGGAAGGAGAACAAGTAACAGAAAACAGATAGAAAGGGACCCCCCTCTCACCTGTCTGTCTGGTGGAGTCATCCCTGGCCAAGGGGCACTGCTGTGGGTTGGGCGGGAGGTCTCAGCTTTGGGGGCCCAGGCATGACTGGCACGTGCCCTCCCACAGGTGGCCTCATTCCAGAAGTTCCTGGGGCATCATCCCAGGCCGAGGAGGACCCTGAAAATTGGGGGGTGGTGGAGTCATTGCCCTTCAGGAGGAGGAGCCGAGAACAGAGTAGGAGGTAGCTTTCCTTGCTCAAATGCTGCGGTGGTTTTGTCCGTCAGGCTCCAAGCCTGTTCTTCCACCCGCTTCTGACAGTGGTGTGTCAGGTTCTCTGTGTTTCCTGCCACTGCAGTGTGTCTGTCTCGCAGGTGGAGAGTCGTGGGTGAGGCACGTAGCACGGTGGCCACGATAAAACTCGGGCACGTTGGTCAGCCAGCCACTGGCCACTCAGTTCTGCTCCACTCAGGATGCACATGTCTTTTGGAGGTACTGTTTTTACTTTCTTAGGATAGTTACCAGATGTGAAACTGATGGATCATAAGGTAGTTCTATTTTTAATATTTTGAGGAAGTGCCATATTGTTTCCACAGTGGCTGCGCCAGTCTCTGTTCCCACCGGAAGTGCACTGGGGTCCCTTTCTCCACATCCTCCCCAGCACTTGTTTGTGGATTTATTGATGATGGCCATTTTGACAGGAATAAGGTGGAATCTCATTGTGATTTTAACATGTATCTCTCCGATGGCTAGTGACATTGAGCATCTTTTCTCATATGTCTCTGGGCCATTGAGACAAATGTCATATGTCTCATATGACATTTCTCATATGTCACTGAAGAGCCATCCTTTGGGAGAAAGCAAGGACTCTCTGGCCGGCCGCACACCTCACTGGGTCTGCCCCGAGGGCTGCACCCCCACTACCCCTCCTCCCTGACACCACGCGCCCCGCTGTCCCCCAGGGGCCCATGACAGAAGCTGCTCAGACTGATGTCCAGCGACCGGAGGTCTCTGTTATTGCTCCTGATGCGGAGGGGTGGGTGGGAGTGACAGTATTCACTCCGGTTCTGGGTGGAGTCTCCAGGGACCTTTAAAAACATGTCGTTGCAAAGCCATAAACCGCTGGAGCAGAGCGGAGAGCCCAGTGGACCCATGCTTAGTCTATGGCGAAGGAGGCAAGAACACACAATGGAGAAGAGAGAGTCTCTTTAACAAACGGTGCCGGGACAGCTGGGCAGGTGAGACGGAACTAGACTCTGCTCACACCAAATGCAAAAATAAACTCAAATGGATTAAAGACTTACATGTAAGACCTGGAGCCATAAAACTAGAAGGAAACATAGGCAGTGAACTCTTTGACATTGGTCTTTTGGGGATATGTCTCCTCAGGCAAAGGAAACAAAAGCAAAAGTAAACAAATGGGACCACAGCAAATGAAAACGTTTCTGCACACCCAAGGAAACCATCAACAAAACAAAAAGGCACCTTACTGAACAGAGGGAGAGATCAGTCAACAGTACCAGCAATAAGGGGTTACATCCAAACTATATAAAGAATTCATACAATTAAGTATTAAAAGGTAAGCAATTAAAACAACCCAATTAAAAAATGGGCAAAGGGCCTGAACAGGCACTTCTCCAAAAAGGACACCCAGCAAGCCCAACGCCTGATTGCAACGAGCGCTGCTCCCAGGGAGACCAACTAAAAGGTCCGTGAAAAGTGTCTGGAATTAGGCAACAGAAAACGCAGAATCTTCCATCAGGATAACACAAGACCACACGTTCCTTTGGTGACCAGGCGAAAACCTGTCACAGCCTGGCTGGGAAGTTCCGATTGACCCGCCATAATCACCAGACACTGCACCTTCTTGTTTCCATTTATTTTGGTCTTTACGAAATTCTCTTAATGGAGAATAATTTCAATTCCCTGGAAGACTGCAAAAGGTACCTGGAACCTTTACCTCTGGGGGACTTGGAACTTCCCTCTAGGCAAGTAAAGGCTGCTGTCTCTCCCCTTAGCTGTGAGGTCTCTCTCTCAGCTGATTAGCCTGCATTTTCAGCTGCCCAGAAGCCTGGCCACTCAGTAAGTTCCTCTGGTCTCTTCCTGAAAAATGAAGGTCACAGAGACGTTGTTGATTACCAACACAAAACATGGGCAGCGTGGGAAGGTCTCGAAGGCCGTTTCTTCTCTGCTGGACCAGGGGTCTCTGTGATTCTGTTCACACATGGAGAGGTTGACCTTTCCTTCCTCATCCTGATGTGGGGCAGTAATCAGCTTCCAGAACGAAGAGAAGGAGACACCCTGTTGGAGATGGTTTTAACATTTGAGTCCCAGAGCAGCTAAAATCGAATGCTAGCAAAATAGAAAGAACACAGTTCAGTAAAACTGACATTTTAAAATGTCATTGGTTAGTGGAAGCTGGACTCGCTCATCGATGACTCTTTTTTAGGAAGAATTTCAGATAAAATTAAATTGTCGTGATGTACTTGTTAGTCAACCAAACAGGACAGGACCTGTGTTTCTGGTAAAATTTCACAGTCTGATGAGAACATTACCCTGTAGTCTGATTAGCTATCAGTGCAAAGTAAGAAACAGAAGTTATGACCATAGGGATTCAGGGATTGGCCCTTCTGACTTCAAACATTAGAAATCATTTAGAAAGGCAGGACTTTGACCTTGAGGGTGACCCTTCTTCATGACATGTCTGTGTACCTGGGTCGCACTGTGGCGGAGGCAGCAGTCCCTCTGAGCGCTGAGTGAGTGGCTGAGCATGAATGAGGCCGTAGGGTGTTCTGTCACAGGTGGAGGGCCTTTGTGTGGCTGAGTTTGCTGCGTTAGTGGCCACTGTTGACAAAAGGTTGGCATTGGCACTGAAGGTAGACGTGTTCCAAGTAAAGATATGAGCTAGAGAGGAAGAGGAGGAAGTGAGTTTATCGACAAGAGGCCACATCAGCCCCGGGGCTGGCCATGTGGAGGTGAGGGCCGTGGAGGCAAAGGGGGGCGGGAAGGCGGATCCGGGGAGGGTGAGTGTGGTGCGGGGTGGTCATCACTGTGATATCACTCTGTCCACAACAGCCCTCAGCCCTGTGGGCCAGGACGTCTCGTAAACAGAGAAAGGGAGTCAGTCTTTCAGGGGAGGGTTAGTTGCTTATGAACTGCCAGAAGTCCAGAGGAAACTACCAGAGAGAAAGGCAAAGGGGAGACTGTGGAGAGGGGTTGGCATGCATAGGACTACACCCCAGCAAAGATCCTGACTTGTCAAGAAGGTCATGGGCGAGTATACTGGACGGTCTGTGCTGGGAACCCATCGCCTGGCTGCCAGCCTCTGGGCAGGGGACTCCAGTGGGCTGGGCTGGAGCTGGTTCCAGAGCTGGTAGGTCTGGGAGAACCTGGCTTCAGGGAGAGAGTCTGTGCTGGGGACCAGGAAGCCCTGAGTGCGTTTAAATACTGGCTCTGAAGAACTAGTGGGAAGAGGTAACATTTTCATTGAGCGAACCTTTAATAACTGCTCTTAAAAGAACAAACTCAAGTTTTAGAGACGGATCTGTATTTTCTGATCATGTTTACGCTTATTCTCTTTCTGCAGAGGAGATAAATCACACACTGACCTCATAGCAAGATTTATAAACTCATGCCTCTAAAGATTCAACACACAAACATTAGTGTAAGCATCTATTTACTGGAGCTCATTACAAATGGGTGAAGGTCAAGGTGGAGGCTGTGGGTTCTTAACTGCATGCGGCCAGTGACATTGTAGCTCTGGGACAAGACCACACTGACGCAATTTTAGAAGGCTTGAATTAGCGCTATTGATTTTATGATATTTTTATTTTTATATTCTCAGGGGTTTTGATGGCCTATGAAATTATTCTGTCTTCAAAAAAAGAAGTAGGACATAATTAAAAACTTGAAAAATTCTCCCATTTTCTAGGGAGAACAAATCATATAAAATCAGGACATTTATTCCAGTATTAATAATATGTGAATGATTATAAACAATTATGTATACTTTAAGGTATAAAGAAGAAATCTGCCCTAGAGAGATCCTGAAATTTTGCATCGACCAAAGAGTTAGTTGGTTTGCCATGAGGTGGCTCTCGTACTGCTTAGCTGTCTTTAACTTCGTTTGAAACCTTTTTGTTAGATTGTACTGTGACAGCTGTCATATTAGCCTGCCTTTAAAAAATTATCAAAATTGGTAATTTTTTGTGTAGAGATTTTAATATTGAAGATGGGTGAAAATATGCAATATTTTTAGCATATTATGCTTTATTCTTTCAAGAAAGGTAAAAACACAACTGAAATGCAAAAGATTTGTGTACTGTGTGGAGAATGTGCTGTAATTGGTCGAACATGTCAGAAGTAGTTTGTGAAAGTTCGTGCTGGAGATTTGCTGGCAAATGCCGCACGGTCGGGCAGACCAGTCGAAGTTGATAGAGATCAAATCAAGACATTAATTGAGAACAATCAATGTTCTACCATGTGGGAGATAGCTGACATACTCAAAATATCCAAGTCAAGTGTTGAAAATCATTTGCTTGGTTATGTTAATCGTTTTGATGTTTGGGCTCCACATAACTTAAGCAAAAGAAATTGTCTTGAGTGTGTTTCTGCATGTGATTCTCTATGTAAACATAATGAAAACGTCTGTTTTTAAAACAAATTGTGAGAGTAGGTGAAAAGCGGATACTTTACAATGACGTGGAGTGGGAGCGATCAAGGGGCAAGCTCAGTGAACCACCACCAGCCACACAAAGGCCAGTCTTCACCCAGAGAAGGTCATGTTGTGTATATGGTGGGACTGGGAGGGAGTCGTCTGTTATGAGCTCCTTCCAGAAAACCAAATGATTCATTCCAATAAGAACTGCTCCCAATGAGACCAGCTGAAAGCAGCATTCAACGAAGTGTCCAGAATTAGTCAACAGAAAACGCAGAATCTTCCACCAGATAACAGAAGACCACATGTTCCTTTGGTGACCGGGCAAAAACTATCACAGCCCGCCTGGGAAGTTCTGATTCATCCACCAGACACCGCACCTTCTGATTTCCATTTATTTCGGTCTTTACAAAATTCTCTTAATGGAGAAAAATTTCACTTTTCTGCAAGACTGAAAAAGGCACCCGGGACAGTTCTTTGCTCAAAAAGATGAAAACTTTTGAGAATATGGATTACGAAGTTGCCCGAAAGATGGTGGGAGGTAGTGGAACAAAACAGTGAATACATTTGTTGTTCAATAAAGTTATTGGTGAAAATGAAAAACGTGTCTTTTATTTTTACTTAAAAACCAAACAAACTTTTTGGCCAACCCAATGTAACGCAATTATCAGTTGGAAAATGAAATTCAGAATGATTTTGCCAATCTAAGTTTTCACAGCTTTTGAAAGAGATTGAATTTAGTTTATTGTTTCAAAATTGTAGTTAATCTTTGATCAAATGCATACTCAACATGTGATTTTAAACAAACGAACGATGGTATTTTCTAATCACACAGGTGTAAGTGCGGCACAGCCGGATGCACTGGACTCAGTGTCTTAACACACCTCTCAGGAAATCAGTTACTCACCTCACAGTGAATCAGGTTTCATGGCAATGTTTGAACGAGTGTTAGATATTTAGTTTGAACATGCATACCTTCTTTTTTAAAAAAGATTTTCATTTATTTATTTTTAGAGAGAGGTGAAGAGAGGGAGAAAAAGAGGGAGAGAAACATCCATGTGTGGTTGCTTCTTGGGCGCCCCTATCGGGAACGTGGCCCACAACCCAGGCGTGTGCACCGCCTGGGAACAGAACCAGCGGTTCTTCGGTTTGCAGGCCAGCACCCAGGCCACTGAGCCCCACCAGCCAGGGCTGAACTTTACGTTCTTGGTCAATGCCTGGCCACAGCCTGGCTTTTATTTTAAATGTCTGCCTTCTGCTCCATTTTAGATGTATGTGTATACATTAATTTTGTTGGGAAATTATTATTTTAAGATACTTTGAGACCAGTAGATTAAAATATTTGTGCTAGTATGTGATTACCTTCAACTGGGCTCTGTTTCACAAGTGGAGAAATTCTTTTGTGATGACAAATGTATCAGAACACTCAACCCTGGCCCTGGCTGGTGGGGCTCAGTGCGGTGGGCACTGTGCTCCAGGCCGAAGGGTCATGGGTTTGATTCTAGTCAGGGTACAGGCCTAGGTTGTGGGTTTGGCCCTCAGTTGGGGTAAGTTTGGGAGGCAGCCAACTGATGTTTCTCTCTCCCATCAGTGTTTCTCTGAATCTCTTTCTCCCTCTCCTCTCCACTCTCTAAAATCAATAAACATGTCCTTGGGATTCAACCCTCATATTGTATGTCATAACCCAAAAAGGGGATGAAAAGTCTCTGTTTCTCTGGGACCGCTAGGGTGAGTGGATGAGCCAAGACTGTAGACGCCTGTGGTGCCCGTGGACCACGAGAGGAAAACGCGTTCTGAAGACTCGGTGGAGTGAGGGGGGAGAAATGTGGGCGGGCTCAGTTTATTTCTAGTCACTGGTTTCAGTTGTGGGTAGTGCATTCCAGCTTAGTGGTGGGGTTTCCTGTGGCTTGATGACGAGTCTGCCTCTTCTTTGGAGAGGGGACTGTAAATTCTCATCAGTCTTTCCGAATGCTGACCCTGTGTCTGACTGCCACGGTGTGTGAGAGACTCCGACAGACCGGCATGGGAGTGGCGGTGGGCACTGCTCAGGGCAGAGCAGGGCCCGCCCATCCGCCCAGCCTCCGGGAGGCTCCCTGGAGAAGGTGGCTGCTTCGGACACGAGACCTCTCCGTAGCTGATCTACAGGTGGGCTCGTTCAGAGTCCTTGTCAGGTGGCCTCTGTCAGCAACTTACCAGAATGTTAGTGACCTAAAAACTGACCTCAGTTTCAGAAAGGACCCACTGCGGTCAGGTTGCCGTGGGGCCCCTTTCTGCTTTCGTATTTTCGTCATTGGCCTTGTCTGCACAGGGAGCCGTGGGCAGCCTGGCTCCAGTGCCTGCCCACTTTCTGTGTGTTGTGTGCACACACAGCTCCCTTCAGAAGCCCTGGGAACATACAGCGGCTCATTGTTTTCTTCATGCTGTGTTTCCACGTCCAGCGAATGTGACAGAGCCTAGTGTCGGCGGCCTCTGGGCTGCTCTGCACACCCTGTCTCGGCAATGTCCCTCATCTGTTCATCGGGGGCTCACTTTGTGGGGCAGGGGGTGTGGTGGCCTTCAGAAAGCTTCCCGTGCCATCAGCACAGTTGTCACACAGTGTCCTCTGTTAGACGTGAAGTTGCGGGCAGCCGTTGCAGGGAAGGAGAGCTGGAGGAATGTCAGCCTGAAGGGGCTAAGACGTCTGTGAGCACGTGAAGGGCCGGCAGGGCACTGTGGTTAGTTTGTGCACAACGTCCGCGGGAACGCTCACCTCTGCTGACCTCAATCAGAAAAGTTACACTGCACATTAATACCCGGAATCTAGTGTCGATCTATGAGTTATGCAACAGCTCTCTGATAGATCAATTATATAACAGATCCAAACGGTGAAAATCAATACTTGTTTAACTCCCAGCTAGAAAATTCCAGTGAATGTACCACACAGGGAAGTGCATGTTGCCTGGAACACCCGCTTTTGTCTCCACAGGTCAGTGATTCCAAAGTCAGGAGAACATGTCCTTGGTTTAACTGGTTGGCGTGGAAAATTTTGCACACAACAGGAGTAATGAAGTATTAGTTTCATCAGATAAATACACTGCTCCAAAATCATCAGTCTTAAATTATGGCTATTGGGGGGGGAGCGTTGTGACCTAAGCAGATTTCCAAATTCAACCACAGGAACACAGACCCTGCACACTGATGCTGACCTGCAAGGGGCCCGCAGAGGTCAGCCCCATGTCGTGTCCCCACCGCTGACTTGCCCCTGGCAGGTGGACCGGCGCCCTCTCCCTCATTCCTTCCACTGCAGTGGTGCTTCCTGTACAGCCCAGCCACTCAGAAGAGAGGAAAATGAATCCCAGGGTTCTGAGCAAAACTTTCTTCCCAATCTGCCATTGACCGACTTCCGGCAAAATATTTTTTCAGTATTTTTACTACGATGCTAGTTGTCTTTAAGAATGAATTGAGTGAAGTGGCTGAGGGAGCAGAAAGTCCCAATTGGCTTGTGCAGTTGGTTTGCAAACGCTTGTCCGCACAGTCCCGCCAGGACCAGGCTGTCTGCTCCCGTCCATCTGTCTGGAGGTGAGAGGTGGTGTCTGCTGTGAGGTGCAGCAATCGGGGGTGGAGCGTGGGCTCGTGTCCAGCAGAATCGTCACTAGTCCCAGTGGTCTCTCCTCTCCCATCCCAGAGCTCCACCGAGAACTTGGCAGCTTGCAGGACCAGGACCTAGATTAGGACACCTGGACCTCTTACCTGCCCCCCCCAAAACCGTGATAACGAACTAAATAGATGGTCAGTTTCAACTGTTGTACCACCTCGTGTTAGATGTATGTTTGAATAGTAGTAAGTTTTTTTTTAGTATATGTATTTTAAATATTTTTAAATTTATTTTTAGAGAGAGAGGAAGGGAGGGAAAAAGAGGGAGAGAAACATGAATGTGTGGTTGCCTCTCCTGTGCTCCCTACTGGGGACCTGGCCCACAGTCCAGGCATGTGCTCTGACTGGGAATCGAACCTGCGACCCTTTGGTTCTCAGGCTGGCACTCGGTCCACTGAGCCACACCAGCCAGGGCCGAATAGTAACAAGTTCTGTTTCACAGAAGCAACGAACCTCAGAGCTGGAAGGGAATCTAACAGTCACAAAGTCTGAGCCCCTGATTTTACAAAGAAAGTTACAGCCCAGGTTGGATCGGGGTCATACGCACCCACAGGGGAGTCGGCGGCTCGAGTCAGGTACTTTGAGCTCAGACATTTTTTGACTTCACTACAGCTTAAGTTATGGGAGTGAGACAGTTTTTTCTCCTCGGAGGGGTTAGTTTTCTGGTGACCCTGTAGTCATTGCTGCTCCTTTACACAGCGAAACTGAAAATCGCTGTGGCCGATTTTCCAACCTGCTGTCCTGGAGACTTCAGTGCCCACTTCTCTGGAAGGTACAGCTGAGGAGCCGGCCTTTGTTTTCGGTGCTTCTCGGCTTTTGACGGTGATCGGATCTGAAAGGCAGCAATGCCCTGAGATAACAGCAGTCGAGGTGTAGGGGGATTTAGGAAGATACTGCAAATCTGTCACATCACGTCCCAAATCCTGCACCAAGTTCAAGGACCCTGCTCTGAGTGTGTCCGCGCATGTAGATGTTTCCTTTGAGTTATTTGCCCTAATGACTTTGAGGCATTTCTGAGAACAGAGAAACATTGTTCCCCCCTCCCCCGAAGAGGTGGCACCGCCAGAGGCCACAGAGATCCCCGCGGCCACGGGCACCTTGGGAGGCAGGGGGTGGCCCAGGCCTCCCTCACTTTGCCTTCCAGTCATGTAACGCAGGTCACAGGTGGTCACAGCACCCGGGCGGCCATGACAGGCCTGCTGGTGGCCACTCCTGGTCAACCACAAGGAGGCAGGACCGGGGACGTTTGGACCCCCAAGTCCCCTGGGCTCGATTTGGCAGCGAGCGTCGGACTGTGCGACTGTCCCTCGGTGGCAGTTTCGCAGCTGTGCTGTCGCCTGGGTTAGTGATTGCAGTCTGCCCCTCCGAGAGGGGAACGTTCCGCGGTCACAGGGCACCGGTGCGCACCCACGCTTCCAGTGCCCATCCAGGTCTCACTCCACGGGCAGCAAGTCCCTCTGCTCAGGGGGACGGGGACGCGCTGACCAGGAGGCCGAGGGGGAAGAAGGCTGGGTGCAGCCGCTTGGAATGAGGTTTTCTTCCCAGGGTCGCCACCCCGTCTTTTTTCGGGGTCATACGCTGTCTCATTTCTGAACTTTTTTTTTTTCATTTTAAACAAAGCACTACAAATTCTTTCTGGGAAAATTGACCGCAAATGTGGCTGATACTTTTGGAAGGCGAAAAGGGACGTGCACGGTCAGTCTGGAAATAAGATGGAGGTCCGCCACACTCGCAGAGCTCTCCGACTTCCGGCTCTGCTGCTGTCCCTGTGAGAAGGGCAGCCCCGGCCCCTGTGGTCTGGTCGGACAGTGGTGTTGCGGGCTGTGCTCCTGTCGGGGCTGCTCTTTATTCATTCACTGAACGAACATCGAACGCTGTGGCCTGTGCTTTGCACCCGAGAAAGTCAGTGGGGGAGACAGACCCTCATGCACCAGGAGCGGGGGCTGGTCACCGTCCTCCCTCACCTCCAAAGGGGCACAGACTCGGGGACCAGCCTTGGCAGAGCTGGGGCTTTTGTGGGAAAGAGGGTTTTAAGGCGAGCTTGAAAGGGACAGTGAACGTGGACAATTCGGGGGACAGGGTGCCTGCTCGCGCTGGTGGGACAGTGACGGTGTCAGGAGGCAACTGCCGCTGTGACGGCGGCCACTGTCTGCACCCAGCACCGGGGACACCTTTTCTCCTCTGGCAGGTTAAGTGTTCCTTCCGCGTGCGTAGCTGCCCCGTTGCCGATCTCAGCTCTAGAGAAGAGAGAGGAGGCTAGAGGGAATTTTGAGTGTTTGCCTTTGGCTTTTAGGAAGCATGACGCTGCAGTAAAGACTGCTGAATATTACATTTTCGTGTTTTAACAATAGTTCACAGATTTCCAAAAGTGGTGGGGGGAGTGCACCTCTTTCAACAGCTGGCAAAGTCTTGGTGTGTACCCTGCATGACACGGTGGACGCGTATTCACAAGCAAGCACTTGCAGACTTTGTGAGGCAGAGCTCCGAGACGGTGGGGAGTTACACACATTCTTTTACAACAGTTTGCAAGTGGCCAGTACGCATTGTAGCCTTGTCATTCCTACCAGCATATGCACCTCGAGGTGAGACATCCCCATGCTGTGGGGAGTGGCTGTTCAGTGTGTACGCAGGCGATTTGGGCAGCAGGAGAGACTTGCCCTTCAGGTCTGATCTTGCCCCTGACCCTGAAGCTTGGTCTTTGCCTTAACTTTCACTTGAAGCTTTGACATTCAAAATGTTTGCATCTCTCTTTATCACGACTGGAGAAATCATACACCCCGAATCATTGTCACAAGTTTTTAAAAATGGTCGTAAGAGGTGCCCTCACTGGGATCCGGAAGGGAGTGACAACATTGCTTCAGTACCGGTGGTGCCTCGGAGGCGGGGTGTGGGCCGGCGGCTGGGAGAGGGCGTGTCGTCCTGTGGGTGTGAGGCCTTCGGTGGAGGGAGCCACCCAGAACAGCAGGGGAGCCCAGCACGGTGCTGGGGGAACCCGAGTGACGGGGAGAGTAGACTGCTTCAGGACTGCGGTTTTAAGCTAAGAAATAATGACAAAACGTTTTTAATTTAAAAAATGAAACATTGAAAAGGTGAGTTCCATCAAGAGTAACATGAACGATTTCTAAGTATCTTTCACATTTTGTTTTCCCTAAATGATTGCTTTCAATTCAGTACCTTTCTTAAACGTTTAATATTTAATATATAATGTGTGGATGGAAGATACCAAAATCTAAGTCTGGACCCCTCTGATGAGCATTTGAAAACGCTTTTGGAAGACAAGATGTGCACCCACAAAGCATAACAAATGAGGGAGCATTGGAGTTGGTTAAAGCAACCACAGACAAAGCTTTACAGAAGGCCCTAACGGGGGAGGAGAGTTCAACCCGCCACAGCCCCCGACACAGTCCCCACGTGGTCACGGCTGTGAGGGCTGCAGCGTGGTCCCCGAGACTGTGTGTGGTGTTAAAATCCACCCCGGACTCTTGTATGCAAAGCTGGGGAAGCCATTTTCAAATATTAAAAAGGAAAGGAATTAGACATGAACACACATGTTTCATGTGTGGCTCTTACATGGCACAGCCGTGACTAATGGAAACCAGGCACTTTATCAATTCCAGGACATCCATGTGGCAGGAAGTGACCGTGTCACCCCAGCGTTCGCAGGGGGTTTTAGAGCCGAAAGGGTGGCGGTGGATGTCCCTGGGCTGCAGCAGACGCGGGGGCGACTGTCCCCAGCTCTGCTGCCGGAGAGGCGAGGGCACGCACGCCCGTGAGTGGACAGGAGCGTGGTGCGTGCGTGGGCCCAGGGCGTGCGCCGTCTCCTGAGAGACAGGCCAGCCAGCAGGAGCTGGAGGCCATGTGTTGAGCAGGCTGCTCACATGGTGAAAAACAAAACAACACCGCCCCCTCCCCCGACACGCATAGCTGGCCGGGTAGGTGTAAAAATAGCCGGGCAGCCGGATTGGAAGTGGTCACTGAACTCGGCCTGCAGCTCTGAGGCCTCCTGACACCAGCCCGCTGGCCAGATGGGGAGAACTGCTGAGGGGCACGCGGGGGCTCTGAGCAGGGAGCCAGGGGCCGTCTGTCCGCACTGTCCCGGCTAGTGAACCCCCGGAGCCCTGGACAGAGCCCAGGGGTGAGGACTGGCCCACTGACCCGGGAGCTGCGGGCTGAGATGGGCAATGCTGCCCTCTGCCCTTCCTGCCACACAGGGAGGAGCACGAGGGCCCAGGGACACTTGCAGGAGGTGGACAACGCCCCTGACTACTACGGCTGCGACGGCGAGGGCACCGCGGAGCTGCGGCCGCGGGTGAGTCCTGAGCCCCAGGGACGGAGCGAGGCCGAGACAGGGGTCCTGGCACATCGCACTCTCTGGTCAGATCCCCGCACGTCCTGCAGGAAGGCAAGGCAGTGACGCAGGGGAAACCGCCCACCTGACGCAGCTGAGTCAGGGGCCTGCTCCCCTCGGGGCTCGGCCCTCCTGCTGGACTGGCTTCAGGGCTGAAGTGACGTTTGGGAGTAAGCGGTGACGCGTCTCCGTGATCTGGAATTTCCTCCAGGGCTGAGCATGTGTTTTCTGGTGGGCCGCTCGCAGGGCACAGCCACCACCCGGAGCCGCCAGAGCCTTTGGCTGTTTCCGGGCCACGCAGGTGCTCAGGGCGAGCCCCGCACCCGCCCGTCAGCATCCTCACGCGGGGCCTTGGCGCGGTTTGCGTCCTGGAGATCATTCCTTAGTAAGCAGAGGCTTACAGCGGAACGAGCAGATATGTACGCTGGCTTTCAGCTTTTAGCGATCCAAAGCCCTGGTGTGCTCCCCAAGTGGTCACAAAGGCCTATTGTGGTTTCCGGGGGGAGGGCCAAAACCCTTCTGAAACATGTTTCTTTCACATTTGCCGGACAGAGAAGTGTGTCAGTGACCCGCCCGTGCAGGAATTTGGCTGTGTCGCAGTGACTTCTCTCGGCGACGCGGTGCAGCTCGGCGTGCCAGGACTTCTCGCTGAGAGAAGTGGAAAGGGCTGTGCCTGGACCTGCGGGCTCCTGACTGTCGGGGTGGCTCGCAGGGCATCTGGGGGGCGGCCTGTCCTGGCTCTTCCTCTGACCCGGACAGATTGCATCATTTCGGAGCGCGGTTCTGTCGGAGCAGTAGGATCGAAGCCTCCGGGAGCTGCCCCGTGAAAACCTCCCGCAGTGTCAGGGCTGGCCCTTGGCAGGGCTGCCCTGGTGGCAGAGGCCAGTGCTGGGGGCTGGGGGACCGAGGGACCAAGGGGGTGGGGATGCACGGGGCGGGGGTGGGGGGTGGGGATGCACCGGTGGGCAGGGCAGCCGCCCGAGCCCCGCCCAGCCCAGGTCCCAGGGGCAGGGAGGGCCCCTGACCTGCTGGGTGCACTTTAGGGGACCCTGGGGCCAGGAAGGTGATTCTTTTGTGACCGAGTAACTGCTTCATTGCAGCACATACATACATTTCCTAAGAGGTAGCTACCACATGTAAAGGTAGTCTGTATGAATATATTTTATTAATGTAGACTTTAGACCATTTTTAAAAATGAAGTTAATAATTTCTTCAACATTTGTAACTTCCACAAATGAATTCCATTTTTTCTCCTTTTAAGAATCATTAAGAAAAATGTAATACATGAAAATAAGTTAGAAGTGCTTTAAAAGCTAAATAAGAAAACATGTTTTTAAAGTGTACAGACCAGGTGATGTCTTGGCATGTTGCTGGGTGTTTTTTACATGGAGAAGAACATGTGTTGAGGAGATTCTGGGGTCTGAGGGGTGGAATGAGAAACCCACTCCGAACCTCAGGAGTGGCCCCTGAAGACTTTCAACAGACACTCGAGGGCAGCTGTCACCCCCTTGTTACGACCCTTCTGTCCCTGCGAACACAGGTGCTGGCCGTGAGAAAGAGCAGGTTGGTCTCAGAAAAAGAGTACAGCCGACTTCTCCGGTTGAATAGCACACTCGCAGCCTGCTGGTGGTTGGTTAAGGTTTTCCGTCGGATGTTTCGGGCTGGCGCACACGTGACCGTGGGACACAGAGGGGGCTGGAGAACCGGACACACACCTGCTCCCACCGCTGACGGCGGTTCTGCCCGAGTTTCTCCACTTCGGGGCAGAGAAGTGACCCCTGATGCCAAGGGCCGAGCCGGCACATAAGCAACGTGCGGGGCTCCATCCAGGGGCTTCTCACACTTCGGGGTCCGTCGTGAGGCCAGAGTCACCCCTGCTTGGCTTGTCCCGGTCAGCAGGCTCTGCACCCAGACACTTGCCTGCTTGTCACAACCAGGGACAAATGATTCTTGAGATGGCAGGACTCATATTTTTGTAATAGTCTTTGTTTGAGGGGAAAGCAGAAATAGGTCCTTAACATTTTTTTCTTCTGGAATTAAACTTAGGAATGGTTTTTAGAGTTCGGTGTTAGGCCACAAGTTTCAGGTAAATGAAATTTACTTCTGGTTTCACTCGTAACCAGAAGTAAACGCACGGGAAGTATAGATCGAAGGTAGCAGGGGGGCAGGTGTTCTGCGGCGTGGCTGCCTCTCACGTTCGTCCGGACGTCAGTCCGTGAAGGCCTGGAATCGCCGCAGTCGGGATGACGTCCCCACAGGGAGCCCAGGGGGCAGCAGGGAGGCGGGGACAAGACCCGGCTGTTTCTAAATTGTCCTCGGGACTCGCCCTGCGTCCTGTCGCGGGTGCAGACTTCCCTGCTGCTCACTGAGGGGAATGCTCACCTCCAGCCCGCGCTCCCTTCCCCTCCCGCCGGTGACTGCAGCGTGGGCCTCCCCCGCTCTCAGAGGAGCGAGCAGCTCCAGAGACGCCCTGCAGACCTGGCCCTGGCCCCAGGGTCGCTGTGTGGGGCACGTGTGTCCGCACAGCCACGGGGTCTGTGGGCCCCGAGCACGGCCTCCGGCCCGGCTCTGGTCAAGCGTGTTGGGAGCACACGGCCGTCCACGGTCTTCTCCTCAGCTCATGTTTTTGGTTTGGGGCCACTCGTAGATTTGCACGTTGGTCTGAACACACTCTGTATTTCCCTTGCATCGGGGTCACATGTTCTTACTGAGGTTTCTTCACCACATCAGGCTCATTGGCTGCGTCCAAGAGCAAAGCCGAGAGCGCGGTTCTTCAGCACAGGCATCGTTAGGTGACCTGTCCACTCACTGTTGAATTTTTACGTCCTCTTCTTCTCACCAGTTACCACAAATCTTTATTTTCTCATTCCATTTCTGTTAACATTTCCCCCCAATTTTGATAAAGGACTTCGTTTTCCTGCCCTCAGCCTTTGCGCTGTTCTGTGAGTCTCCTCGTGACTTTGGCCCCGCGCAGTGGGCTGTGGAGGCCCGTGGAGACGGCCCCCGTCTGCCACGGTGCGGGATGCGGTGAGTGAGTCGGAGGCCCTCGGCGCGCGGCCAGCTCTGCGCGCTGGCGATGCGATGGCCGGCGTGCGCCTGTGCAGGGGCTGCAGCCGCCTGGCTGGGGACACACGTGTGGGCCGTTCCGGGGACAGAGGACAGGTGCCGAGGCCCAAGGATCGGAGACGAGTGTGGGAGGTGCGAGGCCTGGGGGGCGGCGCAGGGGCCTGGGCCGGAGTTCGGGCTCCCCTGAGCGGGCGGGGCTGGGAGAGGCTGTGGGTGTCCCTCTGACAATGGTGGGGACCGGAGGGGTTGGTCAGGGAAGGGCAGGTTCGCTCAGGCTTCAGAAGACTCCTCCTCTGGTTCTCAGTGTCTCTCCCCCTCCGCCCCTCGGCGTGTCAGGGGAGAGAGACAGGCTGAGGCTCCTGGGTCATCAGGCCCGGCCTGCTGTGCTGCTGCTGTGCTCGGGGACGGGTGTTCTGATCGCTGTCCGCACCACGGCGGAACCTGTCGTGCGTCTGTTTGCTGCCTCTGCTCGTCGTGCACCGAGTACCGGCGCTGGGGCCCCTGCCCGCGTGTCGCGGTCCTGCTCAGAGGCCCACCAGCGGCACAACAGGAGCACGTTTGCTCCTTAGGTTGTTGCTGGCCCCGGGAGCGCAGGCCTTTACACGTCTGGCAGCCGGGATCCTCGGAGCCCTGGTTGTGCCCTGTGCCCCCGGGGGGACAGTGTGGCTCTGGACTCGCCCTGCGGGGGTGGGGGCATTAACCGTTCCGACACGAAAACACAGAGAACCACGCTGAGGAGATTTAAGACAAAAGTTTTCTTTCTTGGCCCGAGGTGCCCGTGGGGCTGTGAAGGGGCAAGAGTCGGGACGTCCTTGGTGGCCCATTAAACCATGTGGGACTCCCGCTTGAGTTCTCGGCACAGTCAGACTCCGGGGGTTTGCGAGTCCTGGGGACACGGGCAGCACAGCGGGCAGAGCCGCTCTGGCATTTGTCTAGGGCTCTCCCGAAGGAGCCGCGGTTGCCTCGTCTCTCCTTGTCCAGCTTTCCGTGGGCAGCGTCCCGGCGGAGCCTGGAGACACCCGTCCCCCGCGGAAGTGCACTTTCCCCACGGACACTTAACTCGAAACTTCTTCCTTCTGTCCTCTCAGCAGGAAGCAGCGTGGTAAAAAGCGCTGCATCTGTCCCCTGGTCCCCAAATCCGCTTCTGCCTCCGAGTTGAGTGAGGGCCACCGGACGACGCCTGCTTATCCCCAGCTCTGGGAGGAGCGCCCTGATCTGGGATTGACCCGGTTGTGGAGTGGGGGCGCGCGTCCTGCGGGACGGGAGCTGCTCTTCCCTCCCAACTCTCGACATCTACACGAGACCTTTGAAGCCTCACGTTAATTTTGTTCTTGAGATATGTGTTCTGGGACCATTTCATGAAGCGTTCATTTCTTCGCATTTACATTTGCAATGTGCTTTACACGCATTTTCGCGCTGTGGGAAATCGAAATCTCGCAACAGCGTTCCAGAAGAGTCCACGTTAGAGCAGAGCCCGTGAGGCCTCAGCTGTGACCAGACCCCCGGCAGGGACCTAGGCCGCTCCAGTGCTGTTGGGTCGTGCCCCTCTGGGACTCGGGGGACATTGTTTGCTGAAATCCTGGGGCTGGCTGCAAGCCTATGACTTGCTCCTGCCTTTTAGAAAGTTGACTCAGAACAGAGAAAAGCTGTTGTTGAGAAAACTTGTTACTATGTAACGGCAAAAGCAGCCCCTGGAGAAGGGTCCGGGGGTCTCCAGGGTGCCCCTCAGCCTCCACAGTGGCGTCCGCAGGGGAGTTCACCCCGCAGGCCAGGTGCTCTCTGCAGGCTCTGCCTGGCCGGGGCATGGTGCCCGTGCGGGGGCAGCAGGGCAGCCTGGTTTTGTCCTGGGTGTAACGGACGGGATTTAACATGCGGAGGGGGATGGTTTCTGGCTTCTGTGCGGTGGGCACTCTACAGCCTTGTCCTGTGAGGGTCGTTTGTTTCAGGTGCCTGGGTGGCGAGGACAGGGGTCCAGCCAAGAGCTCTCTCTCCAGCGGAGGCACCCGGTGCATCAGACGCTGGGATTCAGGGTGATGTGTGGATGGGGGCGTGACTGTGCTCACACAAACACAGCAAACCCGAAGCTCACAGGGCAGGGCCCCAGTTAGCACAGCTTTGATGCCCCAAGACCAGGAACCAGGAGTTGAACTGTGGGTGTCCCACCATGTGACTGTGTGGTCCAGACAGTCCCAACCCCTTCTCACCTGTGGAATGGCAACATTATCACAGTGTTGCTGCCTCCTCGTGTCCCTGTGAGTCTGCGTGACCTGGCGTGCCGGGTGCCCTCGGCTCTGCTGCTCCCAGCAAGCACGCAGCGGAAGTGTCCTAGGATCGCCGAGCCTCAGGCTCAAGGTGGAAGGCTTTCTAGGCACTGCCTTCTTTTAAAATGTTTTAAAATTTGTTTTTTAAAGTACAGTTGATGTAGAATATTGTATAGTATATAACCACAGTGGTTAGACATTTATAGATTCACATTCATAGATTTAGTTTAAAAAACTATGTATAGGAAATAATATCGTCATACTTTCTGTCTGTGACCTTGTGACCCTTAGTTTTTGCTGTTTTATTGTGAATAATGTTTCTTGTGAGGTGTTCACGGGATGAACACAGTTTCTCGTTTCACTTTTAAGGGCCGTGGCCAAAACCTGAAGGTAGAAAATCTTCCAGGAGTTTAGAATGTGCCACACACTGTGGAGTAATTTCATAGGGTGGACATGTGTGGACGAGCCACGGCTTGGTCACCGCGGCCTCGCGGGTGCGCCCGGAGCCGGTCTGACTCCAGGCACGCGGGGGCACCATCGGCCTCTCGCTCCTCGGGGTCGGTCGCTCTGTGACTCGTGGACTCAGAAGCCGTGTGGGGTTTGGTTAAGCGTGAGGGGGTTCAGTCCTGGGGTGTTTGTCCCTCCCACGTGAGTCATGTGAGCTGACGGCCCCCCAGTGGGGACACCCTCTGTCCCCGGCACCGCCGTCTTCAGTGGGCCTGAGCGAGGGAACCCAGTGCCCGTGCCTGGACTGTCATCGGGGGTCAGGAGACAGTGTTGGGTTAACAGTAATCACACGGCCATGTCTCCTCTGCAGGTTGTGACGCCCCTTCCAGGTCCCAGGCTCCCCTGTTGTTGGAGGCTGTGGGAATTACAAAGTGACGTGAGGGTCTTGGCGTCCGGCAGCGGTTTGTCACTGCTGGGCACGCAGGTTGGAGAGCAGGCCAGGGAGACAGGCTGCAGCCAGTCTCGGGGGCGGCTTTCCCCAGGGCATCTTGGGGGAAGAACTCAGCTCATCCGCCCAGATCAGACTTTGGGAGGGGTGTGGCGAAGGCGGGCGCTGACAGAGCAGCCTGCCAGCAGTGACCGTCTGTACCGAGAGTGGGCCATCTGGTACTACGTCAGCTTAAATTCAGTCTCGTTTCCCCACATCACTGGGGGCCTGGCCCAGGCCGCAGCTCTGGATGCCGCCCTCCCTCTGGGAGCCCCTTGGAGCCTTTGGTCCCTTGTGGCGAGGACAGGTGACTGCCTGGGGACCACACCCAGACTCGTCTGAAAAACAAACAGTAAAGCAGAGAAAGAAGAAACCCAGTAGTTCTGACTTCTTTCAGGTTTCTGATTCCTTTGGTCTCAATAGTTGCTTCAGTATAAAGTCGCTGGCAGCCTGAAACTGAAGTGAGCGGGTAGCAGTGCATTTGGGGGTAAATTCGTGTTCCAATGTAACAGTTATTTTCACAATTAGTTACACTCCGGGAGAGCAGAGTTCGGCCCCCATGGACCTCCAGCTCCGTCAGCATCTCTCCAGAAACGCTGTGACGTCACCGCCCGGCCCTGGGCAGTGCTGTTGGGCGTTGTGAGCTCAGAGCTGACCCTGTACCACGGTGGCCTTCCCCGCTTGCAGGCTGTCGGGGGCTGTGCTTTGACCTTGTCAGCCATTCACGCAAGATCTTCTCTTTTCCCACAGTCTGACAGCAATGCCAGCTTCCTCCGCGCGGCCCGAGCCGGCAATCTGGACAAAGTCGTGGAGTACCTGAAGGGCGGCATCGACATCAGCACCTGCAACCAGGTAGGAGTGTGGCAGGACTCGGGGGTCGGCGGCGACGCCTGTACCATCTGCACGTACAGCCAGCAGCCCCAGGCCATTCGTGCTTTACTGAATTTACTGCAGTGTCAGTGACCCACAATGGGAAAGTCCCTTTTTCTTGCCTCATTCCTCCTTCCAAAGCCTCAGACATGTGTGTCTGGAGCTGTTACTGCTGAGAAACCAGGTCAAAGGAGGCAGCTGGGTGTAGTTCTGTCTCTGACATGGCCCGGGCCGCCCGGAGCTGGAGTGTCGCCGAGCCCGACACTCTGCATCTCGCGGGGCCCCGAGCCGTCAGCTGGACTCTGGCTTCCCTCTGTTGTGGGACTCTTACACCCGGGAACTGGGCATTTTACTGGGGATGGAGAAACAAGAGGATAGAATTTTGAAAGTTTTCCCTTTCCCCCATAATTGTTGTAAAACGCAGATAGAGCGAGAAGAGTTGGAAGAATCGGCTGCAGTGACCTGTTTGGACTTTTATTCCTCACATCCTCTCAATTAGGGCTTTCAGCGGACATCTGCACTTTGGATGCCACTTGGTCCCGGAGATGTTGAGAGTGTTGTGCTGTTTTAGGCTGAGGTTTTCACGCCGTGGATGTCGGTGTCTGGTGTGCACCCATGACCTTTGTAGACCTTTGTAGACCATACTAAGTGTTCGTGGCACACTTGTGCATGCACACACGCACGCCTGGGACTTGAGAGTCCGGGCTGGTCTAAGTGAGCAGCAGGCCTTGGTCTTTGACAGCACACAGGCCCCATTGCTGGTTGTGTGTTACTCCCGTGGGCCCAGAGGGGGACACCGGCTGGTGGGAGTCACGTGGCGACACCGGCCTTAGTCGCTGCTCTTGCTGTGAGCTGTCGAGTCCTTTGTCTTAGACCCAGGAGACATGTGTCTCCGCATCCTGGCTGCTCCCTACCGCAGGACCAGCACCGGAACCACGGCCGGTCCGCCGTTCGCCTCGTTGCGCAGACAGGGCCCCGGGTCGCACGCAGCTCCTGACGCGGCCTGGAAGAGGCCCGGTTCCTCTGTCCCGACCGACACGCAGGGTCTTCCTGTCCTGTGCCTGCATCTCTTACCCACTGATTACCCATTATGAGTCTTATTTGATTTGTTTGCACTGCTCATTTGGACAAATAACGTGAACTTCAGGGACATTAGTGACTAGAATAGATAAAAATACCCAAATGTTCATATGGATGTGTAAACTACCTCCAAAAATGCCTATGATACTGACTATAAAGTAGTTTATAATTTTAATGTTACCTTAGGTTTTTAAAAGCATATTGAATACATTCCAAAATTCTAATATCAATTCACTAACTTTCTGCATTTGCTAGAGGATAGGCAACAAAGGCAGCAGTTCATCAAGGTCAAAATTATCGGTAAAAATGCCAAAGGGAACCCAGGAACAATCAAGTCAACTTCAGTCACACCAAGTCCACTTCACCCTAAAGTGTCACACATATATTTAATCCTATGAAAAATCTTAGTGTGTTTTTGGAAAAATAACTTCTCAGCAGTAATACTCAGTGTACTTGATGGCCAACAGCTGTTTGAGTCCTGAGAAAGTTTCAGGCTGCCTAACATGTTTTTCTCAGAGGGGCCAGCTGCCCCCTGGCCCGTCGCTATAAAGGGGAAGAATGTTTGCTTTTGTGAGGAGGTGACATGGGGCCAGGAGACCACACAGAGACCAGAGCTCAAGGTTAAGTTCTTCCTCCACTTCCGTCCAGGCATTTCAATTCAGGAAGTGACAGTTTTCTACTCTCTAGCACAAGATAAAATAATACATTGAGTCTCACGTTGGTGGGTTGCAATGTGAATTGCATACGTGTGGTATACATGTTCTAATTGCAAGCATGATATGTAATTCACCAAGAATCAGAAATATTACAATTGACCTCCGCCCCAAATAGGAGACTCATTCTCCTATCGGGGGTTGGGCGGGGGGTCCCCCCGAGTTCACAAACACAGACGCTGATTGGGTCCCCGGGTCTGAGGTCCTCCAGGGACAATCTTCTTCCCGAGGTGTGTGCGTCTGCCCTTCAAATCCTTCATCTTCAAGCTCAGATCTTACCTGTGACCTACCATTGCTAGTATGGAAAGAATTCCTTCGATTAGCCTGACAGGGGCTTCGAGGACCTTCTAGGCCAAAGAGCACGGCCCCCAGGATTGCTACTCGACCTCGGCTCAACTTTAGAAGGGACAGGAACCTCGGAAAACCCAGCAGCACACGAGACGCTGCTCTTCCCGGGAGGGTTGCTGTTTTTAACTGTGCGACAGCTCAGAGCTGATGCGCCCGTGGGAGAAGCCAACAAGAGTCACCCTCTGTTTTGCTCATGAGCCTGGGTTTCCGGGGAGCGATGTGACGCGGGACATCGGAGCCAGAGCGCGGGCACCCTGTTGGATATCTCAGTGGAAGGCGGCTGGGCTGCCCACGCTCCCAAAATAGCGCCTGCGTGGGTGCGCCAAGATTCCTCCAGCTGAAATTAGGATGAAAATTTCTTTCTTTATAATATAGCCTCATAACTACTATGAGAATTTTGAAATTTAATTCAAAAATACCATTTGGTTTCTAATCACTTAAAGCCTATGGAAAAAATTCAGAAATTTGGCACAAGAAATATTGCTTAATAAAAAACCTCAAGTTTTCATTTTTCCTTCCCTAATGGTTGCAGATCTGTTAAATTTTATTTTCTTTAAAGATTAAAGGAGTAGATTACTTGTCTCATAATCCTTTTACATTCAGAAAAGAGAATACATTTTAGCATGTGCTCTGTTTCTGAAACTCATATACTTATGCTTCTCTTATTTAGTGATTGTTCATAATCTAATAATGTGACAAAGAAAGTAACAGCCAGACTTTAAAAATAGACTTTATAACTTTTCAATAAAAAAATTGACTGCGCGTCAACGAATCCTGCCTTGGCGCAGACACTGTCAGTGTTGATGCACTTGGGGGCTCCCTGCCAGGGGCTGTGGGGGGGTGTCAGTAATTGTCCCTCACTGGCCCAGTCCCAGTCTTGACACTGAAGGTCAGCAGTCCTTTCGTGTCCCATCCTTGGCCATGACCTCCCACTTTCGGTGGTTTTGGGGTGCATGGCGATGGATCAGAGCCTGTGGTTCCTTTCTCAGAGACAGAAGGCAGCCTGCGCCCGCTTTCAAGATCCAGGAAGTCCCTGCGCTCCCAGGCCTTTCCCAGCAGCGACTTCATCATCCGCTCACACAGTCGTGTCTCCGCCACAGAGCACCCAGGAGTCCCGTCAAACACGGGGCGGGAATCCGGATTCCCACTCTGCCCACGTGGCCCCGAGCCGCCAGCATCTCCAGGGTCTGTTTCTGGGGGTGGAGCGGGAAGGAGACAGGGATCCTAACAGCATGGACGTCCCCAGGTGCCTGCAGAATGCTCAGTAGAGCCGGCCTCCACCACTCGCGAGCCAGTGCCGGTCCCTGTGATGACGCGGCGCTTCTGTGTGGGGCCTGCCCCCAGCCTCAGCCCAGGGGCACGGCCAGTTCTGGGAAGGGAAGGCCGGTGGCCGAGGAGCAGGGAGTGGTGGGCGCTGCGCTGGGTGCTGCAGGGGAAGCTCTGATCGTTTCTGTCTTTCATCGGACTGAGAGTCAAGATCGTGTGCTGAGTGTGAAGGTGGAGAGGGCGGGGGAGGCTGGGGGAGTGGGCAGGAATGGCTCAGGTAGCAGTGTGGTCCCAGGTGGCGCTGGGCCCCAAGGAGTGTGACCCGCTGTCATACATGCTCTCCTGCAGCCACCTGTGGGCTGGGTCCCCTGGAGTTAGTTCCTTGGGACCAGAACTCTGGGTCGGCTGGGCCAGAGAGAGGCCAGCCAGGGCCATGCTGCCCGGGGGAGGGCAATGAGGTGAAGCTATTGCAGGGAACATCTGCGGGGGGGAGGGGGGGGAGGGGGGCAAGCTCCGGGTGAGGCTGGAGGACCGTGCCCGTGGGCCAGCGGGTGTGCGGGAGAGTGCGTGGTGGTTGACAGGTGGTGCATTGAACAGTGAGGTCCGGGAAGGAGGTCACGTTTTGGAAAATGACCAGGTCTCCAGTCCAGCCATGGAAGTGGGTGGATGAGGTGGGAAAGGGAGAAACCGTCCGCTGAGAAGTGGGCACCTCACAGGCTGGAGGTTTGGGAAAGTCGCCTTCACCCACTAGAGGAAGGGGCGGGAACCGGGCTCCAAAATCCTCCCGGAGCGGGGTGCAGGTGCAGGCCCCCCGGGGCTCTAGGTCATCGCAGTGAAGAGCTCTCCGCCCCGTCGCCTCCACTCCTATTTGCATCACAACAGCCGTCTGAAACGGGATCAAGTCCAGAAAACTGAAACAGTCGCACCGTGAAGTCCATTCCTCTCAGAATGATTTGGGGAGCAGCCCTGTCACTCATCTGGCCTGGGGGGATGTCAGGTGTCCGCAGGGGCCCCACACCTGGGGTCTCACCTGACTGGCCTCAGTGTTTTCCGAGACCCAGAGCACACGTGCACGCCTCTCCCCCCCAGGGATGCCCACATGTTTCACACAGAGACACGTGTTCACACGTGTGTGCGCAGGAAACACAAGTGCACATGTGCACGAGTATAGATGGAATTTTCACCAAAAGATAAACGCTCAGCAAAGTCAGCGCCTCCCACCCTCGGTGCAGCTTTCCTCTTTATTCCTCGTCGTGTTCCGAAAGTGCTGATGGATGACCTGCCCCTGGATCAGAAACCCGCGGAGACTGCGGCCGAAGATGTGGCGAAACCAGTTGAACCGTGTCTGACTGAGACGCCGCTCTGTTTGCTTTGCGGGTCCTGGTCTTCACAGAGCGGACAAGCCCTCGGTTCCAATTAGCACTTGCTCTGCATTCAGATCCGCCACTGCGGGCGACGGGGGGGGGAGGGTGCCCACGGGCCCCTGGAGTGGGCACTGGGCCTGGGGGCTGTCTGCCCGTCCATCGGTCACTCCGGTTGGTCTTTCCTCTCTCTTGTGCAGGTGGTTCCCAACCAGTGGTTTTCACGCTAGGGGCAGAGTGAACCCATAGTAGAGTTTCACGGTGACCTGTGTCCCTCTCCTGGGCTTGCAGTTCCTCTCTCGACCTCTCTTGGCTGAGGTGGCGCAGGAGCCAAGGGGGAGGGGTGCGGCCAGTGGCTGGTGTCCCTCGCTTGTTGTGTCTCTCATTGTGGTGTAATGTGTCTCCTCCCTCCCTCCTTCTGAGGTTTTCTGGGAATTCGTGTATTCAGTTGCCTCCTCCCAGGTATTTACATTGAGCATAACCAAGACGGTTGTGGAAGTCAGGGGTGCTTTTCTCACATACCTCAGACAGACGGGAGGCCCCGAACACGTCAGGTTGCAGAGTAGAGAAGCCAGAGGTTGGAAAATGGCCACAGACAGGCACGTGCCGGTGAACAGGCGATTGTCAGGGGGTTGGCGATAAACGCCTGGGGCTCTTTGGGGACAGAAGCTATGGCATGTGTGCTTTGCCTCTCCCTTCGAACCCCTCTGCCTCTCTGAACCAGAACCCCTGGAACTCAGTCTCTCGGAACATAATAGCTTCAAGCTGATGCAGAAAGAAAGGGACCCCGGGAGACCAGAGCCGGTCCACCTCTGGCTGTCCCGGTGCTCAGGGCCACCCCATCCCCGCCTCGCTCTTAACGCTGAGACCTTGTTTTTTCTCCCGCAGAATGGACTCAACGCGCTCCACCTGGCGGCCAAGGAGGGGCATGTGGGGCTGGTGCAGGAGCTCCTGGGCAGGGGCTCGGCAGTGGACTCCGCCACCAAGGTAGGCGCCTGCCTGGGCGGTCGGCAGCTCTCTGCCCTGCGTGCGCATTTCGGGGTTTGTCACAACACCGGGTGCTTCAGGCAGCAGAGCTGGGACCGGAACCCTGGCAGCCCAGCTTTGCAGAGTGTGGGTTGTGTCATGTAGCGTGTAGCAGGCGTGACACTGAGTTCTGTCCACCTAGTTTCCTGTGTTCTGGCTTTTTCCTTCCATTCACCTGAAGTCTGTGTTAGTGTAACTCTCTGTGATCACAGACAGCAGCACCTGTGTTCCTAAGGTTGACTCATTTTTAAGGGAAATAAGTGGACATAGGAAGCCTCTAAATGAAGACAAAGAAGTGATTTTCATCCTTCAAAGTGTTGTATTTTTAACGCACTCACTGAACCTGATGAGATGATGTACAGACCCCTTTGTACGCTGGTGGAAAAGAGATTTTGGATCATGGATTGAATGACTGCGATAAAATGAGATTTTTGTCACTGTGATGTGTTTGTAAAGAAATNCAGACAGCAGCACCTGTGTTCCTAAGGTTGACTCATTTTTAAGGAAAATAAGGGGACGTAGGAAGCCTCTAAATGAAGACAAAGAAGTGATTTTCATCCTTCCAAGTGTTGTATTTTTAACGCACTCACTGAACCTGATGAGATGATGTACAGACCCCTTTGTACGCTGGTGGAAAAGAGATTTTGGATCATGGATTGAATGACTGCGATAAAATGAGATTTTTGTCACTGTGATGCGTTTGTAAAGAAATTAGGCTCATTTTTAGAGACATACACTGAAAACTTGCTTCCTCGTAGATTCTGCTTTTGCTGGAATGTGTCTGAACCTTGCCGTTGGGGAGTCATTTCAGAAACAGCAGATGCTTTCAAAAAGACCATTAGTAGTGGCCAACCTTTGTCTTCAGAAGGTGAAGTTTTAGTTTAGAAGAACACAGCAGCCAATCAGAATCGAGCTTGCTGCCCCTCGGCTGGAGTGCGGTTCTCCATGGCTGGGGCTTGCAGTGAGAGGGGCAGGTGACGGGCAGGGTGAGGGTTGGTCTGGCCGAGACAGACAGACGGACACGGCACTGGAGTAAACAAGGGGCGGGGCCAGTCAGCCTGGACCTGCAGCGTGAACAGCCGAAGGCCGACCGGCCGCGGTCCCGGCGTCGTGCACAGATGTTCCAGTGGGAACTGAGAGACAAACAGACTCTCCGTCAGTTCCAAAGAAGGTAACATGTCAGTTCACTGAGTGTGATCACTTCCTTACTTTGGACATGAAGAGAGAATAAGCATTTTTATTAACAAGTCTCTTGAGCCCATCAAATAAATGTTAAACACACATGCAAAGATATCATTTTGAACGTGTATCACACTATTTACTTCCCCCGAGTCACCCATATTAATGTAATGTATTCCTCAAGCCAAGCCCTCTTGGATTGCGTGTTGATATCATTTTCCTTTTCTCCTTTCCTCTAAACTCAACTGACATTTTGAAGTACAGATGCCCTTTCAATCCTAGATGACCGTTGTCGAATTTTAGATGCCGAACAGACCCTCACTCAGTGAGGCAGCTGAGCCCACACAGCAGCACCGAGTGGCTGTCTGAGCTCAGTCTGTCCTTCCTGCGGCGCCGGCCGGGGCAGAAAGGACAGGGCTGAAAGGACAGAGCTGCAGTGGGGACATCCACGTCTGGGCCATAAAACGACCCTCCACACGGTCAGCTGCTGTCTTGACAGAATGGCAGGTTCTATCCACATGAAACAACCAGCCACGCGGGACATGCCTGTACAGGCTGATTTCTATGAAATCGGGGACCAGAAACGTTTTCTCTCTTGTTTCTTCTAACAGAAGGGGAACACGGCTCTTCACATTGCCTCTCTGGCCGGACAGGCGGAAGTCGTCAAGGTTCTGGTCAAGGAAGGAGCCAACATTAACGCCCAGTCTCAGGTACGTGGTCCACTGTGTCTAGTGGGAACCGCCTGGTCAGCGCGGCGCCGAGGGGCTGGGGACACCTGCCCGCCGGCGGGTGGAGACACGACTGCACATGCCTCTGTTATTTGTTTGGCCACGTCATTTTACTGGCCCGTGCTGTGACCTCTCCCTTTACAGTGCGCCTCGGTCTCCCCATGGACATGGGGGAGGCTCTGACAGGCGTTCAGCCTGCTGTCTTGTCTTCAGGAGCATTGAAGAGAAGAGAGGGTTTTTTCCAGAAGGACGGTGACATCTGTGCACTATCAGTTATTCCTGCAAGTTCGGTGTCTGTGTAAAAGCATTTTCCCTCCTTCAGACTGAGGCTCTCAGACGGTGAACGTCCCGTTGGCAGGTGTGCTGCGAGGTGGGGGCCCCACTATGTGGCCGCGTGCCTCGGCCACGAGGGCTTCGCGAGCCCCCAGGGAGCCACAGTCCCAGGGAGACGCATGCCTGCTTTTCTGAGTCCAGTGCCCTTTGTTCATCTGCCCCCGGCGATGCCCCCCCAGAAGCAGGCTTGCCCGGCTCTCACACAAACTCGTGTAGGCGTTTCTTGCAGGAGCTTTCAGATTTTCACACTAGCACCACTAACACCCTTCGCGAGTCACCGACACTTAATTTTCTACCCAGGGTTTTCGGGGTGCATGTGCCCACTACCTGCAGCAATGAACCCTGGCTCAGGCGCGGCTTCCTGGAGTCTCTCCGTTGTTGGTCGGCGCCTGCCCGTGGTGGTGGGTCGTGGGAGCCGGGCTGGGCAGAGCAGGAAGCGTGCGCAGTTGGCCGGCGTGCCCACTGTGCGCACTGCCACCATCTGGCTGCAGCACGTCCCTGGCTCTGGGCACAAAACTCGTGGCAGAACGTTCTGTTCCGTCCACACTCACGGTGTGTGAAGTGGAGTCACACTCACAGAGCCCAAAAAGAGGTTTCGTGCTCAGGTTTTCCCCTCCAACTGTACACATGTGGTGTTTTCCTCAGTAAGGTTCTCCCTCTTTTAAGTTGGGGAAATCACTATTTTAATTCCGAATCTCTGAGGGTAGGACGAAGGCGCGCCCTTGCATTCAACTCAGTGTCAGGACACGCTGTCTTTGGACTGCAAACCACCGTGCTGGTGGGAGCATCTGTATGAGCCTCCCTGTTCTACACCCTCCCAGGAGCTCGGAGAAGTGACACCAACTGTGCTTAGAACGGAATTCAGTCTCCTATTCCAGTGGCATCCCGGCAGTAAGATTCCTCGTCTGGTAAATGCACACACATAACTGAAAAGCAGGGTAGTTTTTAAATTTGAAAGAAAACACAGCACTTTTTCAGTTTTGAATCATGACTAATACACTTGCATCTGTCCTTGCGCTCATGTCTGGGGACAGGCAGTGTGGAAAGGCCAAGTGCTAGCTGTCGTTTTGTCCTGAAACTTGGGGAGTGAAGGCCAGACACCGTCACCTCTAGATCCCGGTTTACCACCTGTTGGTTGGCATCCCTTCCCAAGCCTGTCCAGGGCCAGTGTCACTGCATCTGGAAGGAGCCGGGTTTGTAGTAAGGTCAGCCCGTGGGAGAAGAGGGTGAAGCCCTGGAGCTTGTGCAGAGGCCTCCTGTTCTCTCCCCCGAGCTGCCCCGGAGGACTGGCCCCTCTGGCTGTGACGGACCGTGGCCCTGTGCTCGGCCTTGGGCCTCAGCTCCCACAGTGCCCGGTCCCCTTCCTCCACCAGGACCCCGGTGACACCCCACCCTCGGGGAGACCAAACCAGGTGCTGCCTGCAGGCAGGGCCCACAGACAAAACACAAGGGGAAACAGTGCACTGAAGCACCCCGACCCGGCAGGAACGGTGAGGGCGGCCCCTGGGAACTGATGACTCAGCTGTGCTCTCTTCCTCTTCTCGCTGTTACTTTATTTTATTTTTTTATTTTTCCACCACTGTTCGCACTCGGCCCCATCCGAGCCAGTCTCAGACCTGCAGCCATGGGGCCAGAACGCCGTGCCCTTTATAGAGGGCTCTCCCTCTCGGTTTAATTCATAGATAACTTTTAAATTGATTTTTCTCCAGCGTTGTTGAGGTATAATTGACAAAAAATTATGAGACAGTTAACAGCATAGTGATCTGACACACATGCACCTTTTGCGAGGACCCCCCACGTTGAGCCGCTGAACACGCCTCTCGACGTTTCTTCCCCGTGAGGGGTGGGGGAAGCGCTGCTCCGTCAGCCCGCCTGCGTCACGCAGCGCAGCGCCCAGCCCCAGCCGCACTCAGCTCACGGCCGGAGTTTGTGCTTTTGGGCCAGCCTCCCCGCCCCCCGCCAGCCTGGGACCGCTGGGCTGCTCTCTGTTCCTAGGAACTCAAACCGTTTGTGCGCTTCTGGATTCCTCATGGACGTGGTCTCGGGAGCGTCTGTGTCCCTCACTGGTTTGTGTCACTCAGCGCTGGGCCCTCCAGGGACCTGCTCTCTCGTCGGATCTGCGCCTGGACTCACTTCTCTGTGCAGTGGGACTCATTACAGTCCATGGAACTTGGGCTGAGCGTGAGGATTGAAGGAGATTGTGAACTCTTGGTGGCCACACTGCGGGACGCCCTCAGCCACCTCGGACCAGACCTGCTGTCCCGCACAGAGCAGCTGGGAATGACGTCAGGACAGATCGGTTCCGATGCTGCTCCCTCCGCAGCCTGAGTCTGCCCAACGTGACCTAGGGCGCACCCACCGGCCACATCCCAGGGAGAGAGGAGGGCCCCCGGCAAGGGCAGGGGGCACCGTGGGCACCGTGTGGGACTGGTGATTTTAGGGCCTGTTCCCTTCCTGGCCCCCACAGTGCCCGCTCTGACTGCCCAGCCACCTCCGAAGTCGTTCCGAGGGGCTCGGCCGACACCAAGGCCGCCTGCACAGGGGCTGAGCGCCGTGCCAGGCCTCACGCCCTTCAGCTGTTGCTGTGACGCAGCAACAATATTTAGAAACAAAACTAATTATCATATTCCTGGGTTTTATTTTGTATACAGATATTGTTATTGTTTTCTAGGTTTACACTTTTAACATATAAGCATAAAAAAGAAAAGTTAAAAACGCTTATATAGATATGGAATTAGACTACCCAAGTAAAATACGCATCCTTATTTTTCCTTCAAAAATTTGGGCAAAAGCACATTATACACGCAAAATACGGTGGCTTGACAGTATTAGGTCTATTTTAAGTGTGGCTGGCTGTTCGGTCAGGGCGCCTCAACTGCAAACAAGCAAAACCGACTCCGACCTGAGTGAGCAGGGACGTTCTTGGTGCATGTGCTCGTGACGTTCAACGGGCCAGCTGCGCTCCACTGTGCCCAGGAAGATTAGTTCAGGCGGAGGCACGGGGCGCACCAGTGTGCGCAACTTGCAATGTGGAGGAGAGCTCGTGCGTTTTCTCTGACATCTGTCCCCCAGGAGCTGGCACCGGGCTGTGGGAGAGGTGGCAGGGATGCCGTGTTTTCAGCCTCGTTCCTGGTGACCAGCTGCACCGGCTGCCTCGCTGCGCAAGCACACGGCTGGTGCAGCTGGGGGCTCAGAATGAGTTCGGAGTTCCTGGCGGCTCTGGTCCCAGTGCCGCGTTTAGGTCTCTTCGGGCTTGAGTGGCGTGGGGAGACGTCTCCTTACGGCTCTGGGCAGACAGGGTTAAATAACAAATGGGAAGGGCGTAGCCTCTCCTCTCTTCTCCGCCACCACCCTCCCCGTCTCGCCTCTGGGAGTAAAAACCAGAGGAATCCTTGTGTCCAAGGGAGCTCTGCATGGCGGCCATCCAGCCGGCCACACCACCCCGCTGCGGCTGAGGGCTTTGCAGGGAACCGAGGCTCTGCCCTGATGCCCAGGGCGTGGAGGCGGCGAAGGAGCGTGAGCCGGGCATCCGTCCTTCGGGTCCAGCCCCGATGCTCGCACTGCTCGGGGGTGCCGCGGCCCCAGGTGAATGGCCACCGTGGTGTCTGCTGAGTGGCCCGAATGGCGGAGTTGTGACGAACCCCGTAAACTGAGTCTCCCTGGGAAGATTCAGAACATGAATCACTGTGATGTTACTGGATGGGAGCGGCTGGCCCTTTAAAGGGGACCTTTGGAGGGAAGAAGGTGGTGGAGATAGCTCGCCACATCATAACCTCGCAAGGAAGCATCAAATGCACACCGTCTGAGAGTCTGCAGTGTTTTAGTGAACAAGATGCCTTCTTGGCTGCCAGGCAAGTGTCGAACCGTGTCTTGTGTTCCTTCGCCTTAAGTGCCCCCTCAGAGCACCCAGAATAGTCTATTTTGTGACTGTAATTAGGACCCACTGGGTTTTTACATCCTTTGCAGCTGTGCGCTTGTAATATATCTAGGGACGTAATTTGAATCATCCTGACCTCAGAGCTGGGGAAACTGGGATGCCCCCAAGGCTGGTTCGGAGGAAGGTCATGCGGGGGACCCGCGTGGTGACCAGGGCAGCAACCCCTGCGGTGCCGCCCCTCGGAGGGCGCACCTAGCGGGGAGCTCTGCTCAGGGACCGAAATCTGGACCTGACTGTCCCCTAGAAAAGGGCTTGCCTGGCCCCAGAGGCTCAGTGGGTGGGAGTGTCACCGTAGACTCCGGTCACGGGTGTGACTCCCAGTCAGGACACACGCCCAGGCTGTGGGTTCGATCCCCAGTTGGGGTCCGTGACGGTCTCTCACACCGAGGTCTCTCTCCCTCCTGTCCCCTCTCTCTCTAGTCAATACACATGTCCTCAGGCAAGGATTGAACAAATTTAAACCTGGCTACTGCATCCCACACACTGAAATACGGATTTTTAGGTTTTTAATCGGACGTGCAGCCTCTGTTGGCCTGCGGTGGGGTGAGCAGTCATTTGTGCCTCCGCAGTGCCGGCGGGCAAGCTGTGTGTATCCACGATAGTGCTGGTCTGTGTAAATGGCTCGTGGGCTGATGGATGCAGAGGGCGGTGTGGAAATACCGTTTTACACGGTCGCCACATGTGGCAAGATTTCTGTGTATCACAGAAACCACGTAGACGCTAAGACACTGAAAATCTCTGGTGTGACAAGTGTTAGGAGCTGAGAGACTCGTCCCTGGCACGGAGATGAAGACGGGGAGGGAGGGGAGCACTTCCCATTCCTTTAGGAGTGCCGTGTGCAAACTGGTTCACCGCACGTGCCCGGTGTCACGGGATTGGAGACGTGTTTCCTCCTCTGGTGCAGAGCAGGATCTAGGCTGTGCCACTGCACTGCCGTGTCCCCTCCTGACGTGTATGTGCCCCTCCCTGGTTCAAGTGTCACCAAGGAATGACTGAATGTGTCTTTTGTGTGGCTTGTCCTCAGAATGGCTTCACCCCTCTGTACATGGCTGCGCAGGAGAACCACATCGATGTCGTAAAGTACTTGCTGGAAAATGGCGCCAACCAGAGCACCGCCACCGAGGTGAGCAGGGACAGCTGCTTCCCCGAGCGGAGGCTCCTTGGCCTTCCCGTGCGGCCGGCAGGACGTCCTTCCTGGTCCCAGCCACGCAGGCCCCGGCAAGGCTGCCGCAGTCTGGGGCGGTGGCTGTGCTCCAGTTGGGGTCCCGTCCCTGGATTCTCAGTTGAGAATTCTCCCGCTCCATCCAGGGGCCGTTCTCCCCTCCGGCCCCGAGCGCGTCACTGGTGCCAGAGTTCTCTCTCTGGGCCACTTCTTGTCTTGCCGGGTGCTTTGCACTTCCCTTCTGCTGAGAAGTAGGTTATTTAAAACTCAGTCCTTATTTAAAAATTCTTACTGTGGCAGTGCACATACGATAGGAAGCTCTCGATGAAAATGATTTCCAAAAGTCTGCAGCAGCGGTTTTCAGCTGCGTGCGGGGAGCATTTTTAAAATTCGTGATACCTGACTATGGAGTTGGGCACAGACCTCTTTTCCCCTCAGTTGTCAAATAAAGAAATGACAGCAGCCAGCACAGCAGTAGCTTCCCAGTGTGAAGGGTCAGCATTGTGCCTGTTTTCTTGTCAGACCGGCAGACGAAGTATTTTTGGTGTGCTGCAGCAGGTCGGTGAGTAGTTCATGTGCCGTGAGAGGAGAAAGGCCGAAAACTGCGGCTCTACAGCGGGATTGGAAAAAGGGGTTTCATGCAAATGGACCCAAAAGAAAGCCGGGGTCGCTGCACCATGTTGGACAAAACAGGCTTTAAAGCAAAACTGAGATAAAAGGCCAAGATGGCTGTTCCCTAATGGTGAAGGGTTGACCCCGCGAGAAGAAGCAACATTTAAAAGTATTTAGGTGCCCGGCGTAGGGGACCCTGAACACAGCCTAAACATAACAGCCCCTACGGGAGCTGTAGCAGCCCTGCCAGGCGGGTCGGGGCATTGACGACCCTCCCAGTGTGGGGGACTGTCCCTGGTCCCCAGGCGACCGGTTACAGTCTCCTCCGGCCATTGCAGAATAGGCCGTCCTTCTGCGCTGCTTGTCCGTCCAAGCTTTGCCGAACCCCAGACCCTTCTGCTCCCACAGGACGGCTTCACGCCGCTGGCGGTGGCCCTGCAGCAAGGACACGACCAGGCCGTGGCCGTCCTGCTGGAGAACGACACGAAGGGGAAGGTGCGGCTGCCGGCCCTGCACATCGCCGCCAGGAAGGACGACACCAAGTCGGCCGCGCTGCTGTTGCAGAACGACCACAATGCCGACGTGCAGTCCAAGGTGAGGCCGGCCCGGCTCCCAGACGGGAGGGCAGGGCCCTGCGCGTCCCAGACTCGGGTCCCCTTCGGGGGAGGTTTGGGAGGAAGGGGACCGTGCCAGGCACGGCCACAAAAAGATGAGTAGATGCTGTTTCCACGAGGGCCAGCTTCTTAGAAATGTGCCTGTTGATTCCATTTCTGATAAAAACTAGTAACAGCAGCGTTAGAAAGACGGGCCCGTGGCGTGGGGTTGCGGGCCTCCCTGCCGCGTGTGTCGGGCGTGTGGGCCGGTCCAGCGCGCAGGCGGCCTGTCCCCTGGCGTTGCGGTGTGTAACGTCTGCCTCTTCTCTCCGCACAACCGCTTCAGATGATGGTGAACAGGACGACCGAGGTACCGTATCTGCTTTCCCAGCACACGCTCGCTTTGACTTGATTTGTTTTTTTAGTTTTTTGTTCGATTAGAACAAATGCTCACTAATTCCCGCTAATGATTGGGACTCCCGTTATTAGGAAATTTGCTTGGAAACTCTCCCTGTAATTAAGGAAAATGGATAATTCAAACGTAGCCTATTTGAGGCATTATTAGGTCAGTGCAACTACGGAAGTAGCTCATGAGAGTGGAGCCTGGAATGAAACTGTCCCTTAGCGTGCACGTGCCAAATGACGACACGCTTACGAGTGCCACCAGGCTGTGACCCCTCGTAACGGGGGCTCTCAGAATCAAGGTCAGCACAGCCCAGCGATGGAGGTTTGTCTGCCCCCCTGACTCCTCCAGCTGTCCCCTCACAGCTGCCCATGTTGGTGACATTGTCCCACATGTGCATGGCCAGCGACGAGTGACCACACCTGAGCAAAGTGCGAGTCTCACAGCCCTTGTCATCAGGGCATCTGTTTTCCACAAGCCAACCCAGGCCTCACTGATCAACGCAGACCTTCGGCGTGGGCCTGTGTGCCTGGGTGTGACCGGGGCCGCTCCTTGGCGGAGGCTGCTGCCCAGAGGCCCGGCAAGCGCTGTTGAAAGGGCGTCGCAGACACTGACCCAGACACGAGGGAAGTGCCTGCTCATGCAGGCCGACTCTCACTCAGGCTGACCGCTCGTGGGCGCTGGGTGGCGGACCCAGCATTCACACTGCGTGGTCACGGAGAGCAGTGCATTTCTGGAGTCCTGTTTGTTCACAGTGGCCACTGAGATGTAAACATGCCTAGGTCGCTCGTGCCCTTTCTCTGGCTGCGTCTCAGTGCTTGACACTCAGGTCGGAGATTTCCGAAACAGCGGGCCGTCCGCTCGGTGAAGTCGCTCAAGACCAAAACCATACACATCGGTGTCTTAGTGATCAATTTTAACACCTTTAACGTTTAGGTGATTTTTGGTGACTGAGACACGTTTTTGAAAACAATATTTGCTCTAAGCATTGTGTTGGAAGCAGCAGTTTGGTGGGTTGGTACCAAGTTACACGTATTTTGTTCAGGACCCTGGACAGGGGCCCTTCCGTGGAGGACCGTGGGAGGGGGCTCAGCCCCCACCTCTGGCAGGCTCCCTCCCAGTGCCAGGTCAGCCACTGTGGCCAGCAGGGAGGCAGGGAGTTAGTTTATTTTTGCAAATGGGAAAGTAACAGTCCTCCACTCGAATATTTTGAAAAAGATTTGCCAGCGTGTGCTGTGTTTTTGTGTAATTGTGCTGTGACCTGAATCATAGACACACATTCAGGACACACCCAGGTGACAAGAACTATGACAATAAAAATGAAAAACACACAATTAGTTCCTAAAGCATAACCATTTGACATTCTGTAACAAGAGCCAGATTGTAGACTGATTCCTTTCTCTATTTTGACATGAATATTTGATATCAAGTAGATGCAAAATAAAAATGCCCTGACCCAAAAGTGGGATTGGGGTGGAAAGTCACTGTTACTGTTTCGTGTCTGGCATCTCTGCCATCAGAAATCAGTTGCAGCCCATGAGGCTGGTGGCACAGAGGGACTTCTGTCGCTGAGGGAGCTGCGTTGTGATTCAGATAATATTTCTTAAAAGCAGTATGCACTGAACACATCAAAGTTTGTGTCAGATGAAGGAGAACCCGACAGAATGACCTCACGGCTGCAGGACTGAGGCCCCGTCTATTGGGGGCAGTCTTGGGTGTCTTTTACTGAGTGATGAAAGCCAGGGAATTGCAAAGCAAGGATGATCCCGCTTTGCGTTCCTTAGTGATAGAAATTACTAGGCTTGTGTTGTGAAAATGGCAAACCTTTCTTACTAGTTTTTTGTCAGAAAAAGAAATGAAAGAAAATATACTTTCCTTCCATTGAAGAGTTTGAGATTTACTTTTAAATATTCCGAGGGTAACCATTCCTAATGATCATACAGTTGATTTAACCTGCTTCTTTTATTTTATAGCCATCTTATTTTATTTTGTATCCATCTTATTTTACTTTGGATAAAATTTGGTTTAAATAACATTCAAAATTAGGTTCAACTAATTTTTTTAAACCTTTACACTCACATCGATGCCAAGTGTGCTGGTTAATTTTGTTTTCCCGTTTGACAACATGGTCTGACTGAGCCCCGCGGTGACGGTGGTGGATGTCGCGCCTGTGTGTCCACGTGGATGGACTGGCCCACCTCACAGTGTCTTCCAAAGATATGGCGCCAACCTCTGCTGTTAGTCCTTTTTTAAAAGAGCATCAATTTTGAGTTTTTCTCTGGAGAAAACATCTTAATTCGTAGTTACGTTATTCTCATGGCTGAAACCTTATGTTGTTCAATCATACTGTTTTTCTCTAACACTACACCAACTCAGGAAACCTGGTTTTGTTTATGTAGAAGCCTCATAAACCGATAAATTTTAAGGTAATGAGAAATAACGCCAGGAAATGTGGGAGCCTCGCTCACCTGTACACAGACCCGGCTACTTACCCCTCGTGGCACTGAGTGTGAGTCTCGTTGCGGCATCTGTTGTCTGGGCCGTGTGGCTACCATGTCAGGGAGACAGAGTCCCCATGTGCCTGTGTCCACGACCCTGTGACCTAGGCCTGTGGAAGGGACACTTGACCAATGTGTCTCTTTGCCTCCCGCAGAGTGGCTTCACCCCTCTGCACATCGCCGCCCACTACGGGAACGTCAACGTGGCCACCCTGCTCCTCAACCGCGGCGCCGCAGTGGACTTCACGGCCCGGGTACGCATGCGGCAGCCCGCTGTAGACAGCACCGAGGTGACGGGGCGTGCCGGGGCGGGGTCCTTCCCTTCTCTGCATCTGGGCTGGACAGGTGGGGTCTTCATTTCTTTAGGCGACTCGCAGGACGAGGTCACAGCCCAACACGTGAGCAGCGAGAATGTGGGAGTTCACACACGCACACACATCATGTATTCACACACACAAATCATGTATTCACACAAAAACATGTATTCACACGTGCACAAATTATCTGCAACAGTTAAGGAGGATCTTAATCGAGACATCGGTGCGAGCAGTTAGATGTAACAGTCACACCGTGACTCATGAATGAGCAGCTTCAAGTCAGTAGATACTCGAACTGTTCAACCGTTTGTATTAAACGTGTCGGGACATTTGTCCAAAGTCTCCATGATGGCCGTCGGGTACGCAGTTTGACAGAGAATTTTTTTTAATGAATGAGAATTCGCTTATATGGAGTCTCACTGAAACACGTCAAAGAGGCCACGCTGTGTTCTACGTTGGAAAGACTCCCTGAGTGATGGCTGGGCAACTCAGTGAAACAAGGAGGGGCGTGGAGGGGCCCGGGCACAACGGCAGGAGAGCTCGCTGCCCCCGGAACGTGCAGCCAGAACACGGAGCGAGGACGGAGGTGAGCTAGGGCTGTAGGAGGGGAAGTGGACCCCCTCCCTGTGGTGGTGCCAGGGTGACCACAGCGGAACGTTTCTGTCCGGGAGACGACAGGCTCAGAGGACATGGGGTGGCTTTGATGCAGAGGCAAGACACAGCTCCTGCAGTTGGGGGCTGCAGTGCGAGGTCCACCAGCAGTATTGTCAGACTTCCAGGGAAACCAGCTAACACAACTGCCGTCTGTCTGCGCTCCAACTCCAGAGGCTGAGGAAGAGGAAGGGGAAGGCTTTATGCAAGCATCCGAGACCAACAGCACAAGACGCACCGGTAGTTACACGAGACTGGGACACAGTGGTAGGAAATGCAGCAGGATCCAGTGTCAGGAAACTTGGACAAGGGCTGTGACACCTAGCAGACCAGTCTGTGGGCTTTACAAAGCCAGCGACTTGCAGATTTGCTCAAATACATGTGATTGACCAAGAACCAGAACAACCGTGGACTGAAACTGGAAATATTATTAGGGAGAACATGGATAGACAATGCTGTACGTAAAAAGGAACGCGAACTCTAGATGGTGGACAGAGGGAGAAGGAAATACGGGTGGAAGAAATACCAGTCACTTCAGCTCTGCCGGTGACCCCGCCTCCCTGGCAGAAAGGAGCCAGGATTGAAACGACTTCTGACCAGGACAAAGCAGGACTGTGTCTGACCCCCAGGAAGACAGAAATCATGGCTGCAGAAGAAACGCACAACTTCAACACAGACAACGAGGATGCCAACACTGTTAAAACCTGTGCTGACCTTGGTTCAGTCCTCAGTTCAAGTGCAGACGTCTGCCAAGGTGTCAGGAGCAGGCTGAGACTCGGGAGGGCAGCAGTGAGGAAAGCAGGAGAGGTCACCAGGAGCTCAGACGTGTCCTTAGAGACCAAGGCTGGGACTGCCCACCCCTCCACTTCCCAGTTACTTCGTGCAGATGTGAGAGTCAGACAGTGAAGAAGGCTGATGGGAAACACAGATTCATTTGCAATAGGGTGTTGGAAACCCGGGACCTCCCCAAAAATAAACCAGTGGGTCCCAGACAAATAAGCCTGAAATGTCACTGGGGCAGATGACAGACTGTAGCTGTCCTGCTGGCACCTCGTGAGCAGGCGAGGCTCTTCGGGGAAGACAGTGATTCTGGGGACAGAACGGCAGGGAGAGAGGAGACCCCGCATGCGAAGGACTCACTCTGAAAGAAGCCACAGGCTGAGTCTCCTGGGCTGAGTGGGGCTGTGAGGACAGGACTCTGGGCACGTCACCCGTTCACGGGGCCGCCCACAGTCAGGGTGATTTGGTGGCAGGCACAGGGCACACACATACATGACATAAATAAGTAAATGAGATAGTTGAACATTTGCAACATTGTGACATGAGGGATCAGGTATATATACCCTCACCATAATGAGGCTGTAGGATAGCCAATAAAATAGCCATGACTCACATGTACGGTGTTTTCGCCCTTGGACGTCTCCTGCCCTGAGACTGCTGGGTTACTCTCAAACCGAATCTCTCTGAAGGTGGCCATGAAAGTCGCTCTCCCCTGGGTATTGGCAGTATACTTGCACCTACCTCTGAGCTCAGGCAGCTCTAAGGCCCCCAGTTCTCTGTGCTTGTGGGTGTTGGAGAAAGAAGGACGGGCTTGGGGCCTTGGCTCCATTCCAGGAGGACCCTGAAATTTTCTTTCTGTGCCACAGGCGCGTGCCCAGTGCCTATGTGGCAGCAACTGAGTTCTGCAGCTTCGTTCCATTTTATGCTCTAACTGCGGTGCTTCGTGGTTCGAGTGCTTTCTGCTCCTTACAGACGGAAGCACTGAATCGCAGGGGCCTTGGGCCCGGTTACCCCCAGGCCACCTCCCCCGGCCCCACGCCCTGTGTGCGTGCCCTCCGTGCCCTCACGCCCCTGCTCTTGCCTCTCCTCTCCCTGTAGAATGGGATCACGCCTCTGCATGTGGCCTCCAAGAGGGGAAACACGAACATGGTGAAGCTCCTGCTGGACCGCGGGGGTCAGATCGATGCCAAAACCAGGGTGAGCGTGCGCACCTTCGCCTCCGCGTCCGGACCTCTGCGTCCTCTCTGCGTCCCCTGAAGGGCCGGCCCTGAGCCTGCGGAAACGTGTGTCCTCGGGGAAACGGTTGCCTTAGATTTTATTCAAACCTCAGACCCTAGTTAAGGCTTCACTTGGCAAAGTGGAATCAGTTTTTTCTCACAAGGGCCCAGAAGAGCAGAGGGTTCTGCACCGACTCTGTCCGGTGCGCATGCGGGGAGGCCGAGCCCTGGCTTCCTCCGTCTGAAACCTCATTTTAATGTTAAAACAGCAACTCTTATAGCTAGATAGAAATGATGCTGTTAAACATTCAGACTTTATTAAGGCATCATTTGTTTTTATTTTTAAACTTATTTATTATTTAAATGTGGAGCTATTCTACCTGAGGTTTGTGGTTAAAATATCAAAACGCATATTTCAATGCAAACAGTAAAAGAATACAAAAACGTTAAAGGAGGGTGAATGAAAATCGGTCCATCAGAAAAAGGGGTCACCTTAGAAACTGCAGTAGTGACAGCCACCAGCCGTCTCAGGGCCGTGACGTGCTGCGCCCTGTGCAGCCCTCGCTCTGCAAATGCAGCCGTGTCTCATGGAGAACCACTTGGGAGGTTCGCCTTGTTTTCTGACTGAGAAAGCGTGAGGTCTCCCTTTGAGCAGTGAGACACCGAAGGGAGACATGGGTCCCGGAGCAGCTTCATCACGAGCAAACTCGAATCCGCAGGCCTGGGAGGAGGTCGTAGCAGAAGGACGGAGAGGAAGGGTGGGGAAGCCGGCGTGCGGTGCTGGCCGGGTCGCCCCGTCCGCTCTCGTCGGCCAGTCTTCCCTTCTCAGAACCGTCGGTGTCATGGTGTCATCCGAACTGATTCTCGTGAGGGAAACAAACAGGGGAAAGGGACTGTGGGGGGGAGACAAGACTTTCAAACACAGGCTCAAGAATTTAATTTAAAGAAGAATTTAAGTAAAAACAGTCCTTGAACGTGAAACCTGGACGAGGATTTCGGGGGATGAGTCACTGTACTCTGGGGAAAACACCCCGGGCGGCTCAGACGGAGCACGTTGGCCGATTGGCGTCAGCGTGACTCCCAGCCCTTCGCAGAGCGGGAAACCGCGTCGGAAAAGTCGGGGGTCTAGAGCCACCCAAACCCTAATGTCCTCAGTGTGTTTGGGTGATCAGGCGCGCTCCTCATTCCCTCTCATTCCTCTGAGGCTGTTTCGGTACCGTCACATGACGAATATTTCACGTTATTTGTAGAAAACAACACCTTCTCTAAAAAGGCCTATGGCAGTGCCCCTTCCGGTTTCAAACAGGCTGTGAGTGACACAGGGTAGGAAAGTCACCCCCATTCTGTACGTCACGGCTGACCCCCCAGAGGCACGGCGGTGGCCCTGCGCCTCCCCCTGCCCCGGCCCGCAAGTGGCACGGCCGCCCGGAACCTCCGTTCTGGGCGCTCAGTCCCTCACGCTCTGGGTCTCAGCGCAGCCCCACCGGGGCCAGTGCGGGGATGTGTGCGGAGCGTGTGCGGAAAATCCGACCGGTGTGGGGTCCCTGGACAACCACACCTTGCACCCCAGCACAGAGCCGTTCCTAGGGTAAAACACACGCGTTTGAACCGCGTTGCCCACACTTCCTGCTGCAGGCCCCTCCCCGGCAAACTTTACAATGGCTTGGCCTCTGCACTGCAGCACCAGGCGTTTCTTTCTGGAGAGACAGCCTTTCCTCGCTAATGCCCACATGCCCACACTGGGAGGCTCGTGTTGGGTCCTTCAGGGTCCTGAAATCAGCCAAATACACTTAGCAAAGCAAGGAATCATTACCAGTCAAGGTTCTGGCTTGATTACCAACGGCCCTAGAATTTGGTAATTTGCAGAAATTATTAAAGGGCCTGTTCCCCCTTTTTGGGCAGGCCGTGGGGAAGGCACGGAGATGGGGCGTGTCCCCTGGGGTGGTCCTGGCCGGGCAGTTGGCATCCAGGCCTGAACTCAAGGGGAGATGGGGCAGCAGCTGCTTTGGGTAAAGAGACACAGCCAGACTTAAGGAGACCCTCAGCAAGTCCCTTCCTGCAACACAACAAGACGCCACCTGTGTGTGGCCCAAGGCGGCCTGAAGCCAGAGCACAGGGAGTCTGCCAGTGCCAACCAGAGAGACCTGTGTGGGCCATGCAGCATCGTGGAGGAGGGCGGAGCCCAGACCTGCAGGGGCAGCTGGAAGTCCAGCCCAGAGCCCCCGGGGTGAGGGATCGGGAAGGGGGTAGACGAGGCTCGCTTATCAGGAGGGAGGTGAAGCCTGGGATCCGGCCCGTGGGGTGCTGGGTGAGTGAGGGCTCCCAAGGTCCCCCACTACCCAGGGCCCCCCACCCCCTCGACTGCGACCCATCTTCTCGGCCTATCTGCCTCTGAGACACTATTTTTTAAAAGATTTTATTTATTTATCTTTAGAGGGGAAGGGAAGGAGAGAAGGAGAGAAGTATCAATGTATGGTTGCCTCTCATGAGTCCCCTGCCGGGAACTGGCCTGCAACCCAGGCATGTGCCCTGACTGGGAATGGAACCGCGATCGTGTGGTTCGCAGGCCCGCGTTCAATCCACTGAGCTATGCCAGCCAGGGCCTGAGACGCTATTTTTTTCCGAAGCCTGAAATCACCACTTACTGTGTGTTACTCAGGATTTCATGTCCTCTCTCATTTTTTGCCCACTGTTCTTTCATTTCATTTCATGTTCCCCACATGCTCTGCTTCTTGGCCATGTCACCCCAAAGAGACACAAAACCCAAAGACAGAGGGTGTTTGGGTCGCTCTCAAGCCCGGAGCTGCCCGAGAAGCAGCCGGAAGCTCTGTGAACAGCACTGGACATGGCTGTGCCCAGCTGTGTCCGATGCTGTTTTAATGCTGCTGACCGGGAATAGGCGTCACCTCTGAGAAATGACTGTGTCGTTTGTAGGTGAGAGAGTGTGTGTGGAAGCCATCTAAAGGGTTTTCCAGAATTTGAAAAAAGGACCCTTCCCCTCCAAGTGTTTCAGGTGGCGTTTTAGGAAAACGTATGGAAGTAGTGACGATTTGGGAGTGTGCCTAGGTGGACAACATTAAGTAAAGAAGAATGTTTAGGTAGAAGTTCCGTTAGGTCAGCCAAAATGAGAGCAGTACAGCAATATAATCTCTCGGTTGGTCCCAAGCAAGCAGGACTTCCGAGTCCAACAGCCCGTGCCCCGCGAGAGCCGGCTTGTGCCTGTCCACGCTCTGTCCTGCTCGCTGTCCTGTCCGTCTCGTTTCCTTTCTCTTTCTCCTTCTCTGTCACTGAGCCGAGAGCAGTCCTCGTGCCCGTCTGTCGAGTTGCCAGGACATGCTCTCCTTGGGGTGTCCGTGGGTGGGACCTCGCGTTCAAGGTCTGTGACCCGAGCCCTAACCCTGGCTCTTCGGCAGGACGGGCTGACGCCGCTGCACTGCGCGGCCCGGAGCGGACACGACCCGGTGGTGGAGCTGCTGCTGGAGCGAGGCGCGCCCCTGCTGGCCAGGACCAAGGTGAGGCCCTGGGGTCGCCGCGTCACCTGACCCTCCTGACAAGGAGCGTCAGCGGTTTCCTGGTCACTCAGCCTCTGTGTGCCCGGAGGGAGGCACGCATGTCAAACTTCTGCACGACTTAACATTAGCAAACACAGGCAGCGGGACTTATTGAAGGTGTGCCTCCGCGTTCTCTCTCTCTCACCTGCTAGTTGCACTGCAGAAAGAAATGCGAATATCGTGTCGTGAGGAGATGAGAGTGCCGTGTGTCAGTGATCCTGTCTGACCTTATAGGCGTGTACATTTTTAAGAGGCTCCAAGACAGCTATAAATCGCCCATAAAGTCATCCATTAACACAACACAGTCAGCACCACACGATCGATGGCTCTTGTGGAAGCCGTGGTGAGGGGGATGGGGCGGCCTGAGTTTGCACTGCCGTCTGCCCAGGGCGAGTGGCAGGCACCGTTCTCTGTGGCTGAGCACAGTCAGAGCCCTGGTCTCGTCCCTCAATGTGGCACCACGGGACCTGATGGAGAAACCCAGCAAGAGGATTGCATGATCAGATGTGTGTTACGAGGTTCACGGCAGTGCAGCTCCCGGTCACCAAACCCCGTCGGAGGCACACGGGGAACAGCGCACGGCAGTTTGATGGGGTGCACAACAGTGCTGGGTCCTAACCAGCAAAAATCAGACAGAGGACATTTCTCACATCTTCTCCCTATTCCCCACCCCCACCCCCAATCAGGGCTGGGGTCGATCAGTGCTGTTACCAGGGTGGGCGATGGAAACAAGGCAGCCAACACAGGTAGATGTTTTTCAGTACATGCTGTATGTTGATTGAAGGTGTAATCAGAACCATTCGGCGCGCAGGCCAGCCAGCCACACACCTGCCGTCGGTGTGGAACAAACTTTGCCTGGAAAGATATGCCCCAGCCACGACAGCCCCCCCCCCCATCAGGCACCGAGGGGAACCCGTCGCCATTCTTTCCACTCCCACACCCACACTGTGCGGGTTGCACAGACCTGTCTTTGAAATGCAGTCCAGGGTGATGTAGAGATAATTGGGGTCTGTTTGTGGAGCACAGATTGGAATATAAGTGGGAGTAACACAGTGTCAGACCAGCCACGTCATGACCACTAGAAAGCCTGTAGCAAATTGAGGACAGACAGACAGACAGCACCATCCCATGAACTATGATGCAGTCTCACCCATGGAGGTGCCTGTAGTTGTTACATCGCCCATGGACACCGTGGGTCACCAAGATGGCCTCCTTGGGAAATCAAATGTCATTCCTGTGTCTACATCCCACAGAAAGTGTGTGCAGCTGTGTGAACATTTACCTGGTCATTCACTCGGTCGGTCATTCATTCACTCACACACATATTCATTTGTTCATGGCACATTCGCTTATTCGCCCGTCCATTTGTTCATTCACGCATTCACACATCACCTAACTGGCTAACTGGCTGGGTTTCGGAGCCCGGCTGTGAGGCCTGAAGTGAGATGTGATCTGGTTTGTTTTCACGTGCAGAACGGGCTGTCCCCGCTCCACATGGCCGCGCAGGGGGACCACGTGGACTGCGTCAAGCACCTGCTGCAGCACAAGGCACCTGTGGATGACGTCACGCTGGACTACCTGACGGCCCTGCACGTCGCCGCGCACTGTGGCCACTACCGTGTCACCAAGCTCCTCCTGGACAAGAGAGCCAATCCCAACGCCCGAGCCCTGGTAACGCTGGCCCCGGCCACACAGCGGGTGTGGTGGGGTGGGCAGGTGGGCCTCTCAGCCCCGCAGTGCTGCACACGCAGGTGGTGTCCCCGCCCAGGTGCCTGCCTGCACCTGCCTTCGGTCGCTGTGGAGTGACCTGGGGCACTGACAGATGGCATGGCCACCGAGGCGGCATCCCCACGATTCGCGAGTTGCAGTAGATGGGAAACTGCGGGGGGTGGTGGGGGGCTGACAATTTGAAATGGAAAGTTGGAACTGACAAGTGGGGGCTTCTCCACAAGATGAGCTCGGACAGTTCTCTGTAAGGTCAGAGTGCGCACGGGAGAAAGCTGGACTTTTTTCTTCCCCTTTTGGAAAAGAAGGAGGTGAGGTGTCAGGCAGTGGAGGATGTGAGCCTGAGGAGAACTCGCTTGTGGGCTCCCTTGCGGGGCTGCTGGCCCCGCCCGGGTCCAGAGCATGGAGCTCAGTGCCCGTCACTCCAGGGGCCGTTGGGTGCAAACCGTCTGGAGTCGGCCGTTCTGCAGCCTGTGTGTCCTGGCCTAACGCTGCCCGAGTCTCCGCGCTCCCTCTCCTCTAACCGCTGCCCCGGGCAGGAGGGCCTGCACTAATGCATGCCTCGTGTCTGTTCTCCCGCTAAAAGCAAACCCTTTCCCCTCCACGTTTACACAGTTAACGTCACTCACATCAGTCTTCAGTCAGTGCTTAGGAAGGTGGGCTGTCACTGAAGATCAAGTAGTAAGTGACGCTTCTGTTTAGAAGCTTTCCGAGTTTTCCGTCTGAATCGGTGTATGCCTCGTGCCCGGGAAGCAGGTGCACTTTTAGGGTTAGGAGAAATAGCGGGAGCGCACTCGCTCCCTCACCAGGAGGAAAGAACTCGCTCCCGGTCCGAGAGAGGTCGGCAAGCTCGTGTGATGTTGCGGCCGAGTCACTGGCACGCTCGCAGGAGCCACGTCACACGTGCCTCCCTGTCTGTGGCTTTCCCGCAGCTCAGGAGCAGGAAGGGACCTAACAGACACTGCGAGGAGGTGGCCATCAGGTTGAGGCCCGCGTGTTCCTAGGAACCACAGGTCTGGAAAAGTACTAGGCGGTGACCGGTCCCCATTGTCACCAACCACTCCACACACAGGAGTTCAAGGAAAAAACGCAGAACCCCAACACACCAGGTGGGGTTGGGCACGGGGCTGGGTCACGGACCTCTGCGTGCCCTTCCCCTGTGCCCACACCTCAGCTGAGTCTGAGGAGTGCGCACGTGCCTTGGGCGTCTCCACTTTCCTCTGCCCTGGAGAGGTCTCTCCTCCCAACGACCCGGAAATTCTCCGTACTTCTTTTAGATATTCACACACTTAATAATAATTTCTCCATGAAATGTATTTTACAGCCATACCTTATAAATCCTTCTAAATATAGAAACATAACTTCAAGAAATGAAATGTGAACATAATGATTTCCGCTAATATGTGGCTTCCTATAAAATTCTTAATATGACGTTAGGACATAAAGAACTGTCGACACACACCGTGATCGTGCTGATTTGTGCATGTGCTCCCTGAAGATGGGCACAAAGCCGACACGCTGGTTCTGGAGGCCGCCATGCCCTCCGACTTGCAGGGAGCGGACGACCAGTGTCTGCACCCTGAGGGGCGGCCTTGGGTCAAAAAGTGCGTGCGTGTCTGCGGTGCAGCCTGACCCTTCCGGTCCCACCGCCCCCGGCCTCACTGCCCTGGGTCCCCGCCCTGAAACGAGGCCTGTGCCGAGGTGCGCGTTCTTTTCTCCGTCACCACACAGCAGCCCTCCACGCAGGCAAGCGAGCCCGGGGCTCGCTGCAGGAGCGGCCGTGAGGGCCCAGCGAGGCGTGGTAGTGGAGGGTCGTGGGCCTGTCTCGACTAACCCAGTTGTCTTTTGCACAGAACGGCTTTACCCCCCTGCACATTGCCTGCAAGAAAAACCGCATCAAAGTCATGGAGCTGCTGGTGAAATATGGGGCTTCCATCCAGGCTGTGACAGAGGTAGACACTGTCCCCGCCTGTCACTGACACCGCGCGCTGCCCCCCGCGCACCCGCCTGCCCTGCGCCCGTGGCCGGGCGCGAGGGGTACAGCGTGTGCTCTGTCCGCAGTCCGGCCTCACGCCTGTTCACGTGGCGGCCTTCATGGGCCACCTGAACATTGTGCTGCTGCTGCTTCAGAACGGCGCCTGTCCCGATGTCACTAACGTTGTGAGTACGGCTGTGCGCCGGGCTTCCATCTGTCTGTCTGTCTGTGCTTGCGCGCGCGTGTGGAGAGAGCCAGGGCCCTGGTGCCCAGTGACTGCGGACCCCACTGAGGCCCTGGGGGGGGACCTGCAGTCTGGAGGCTGCGGGGCGGGCGCCTCGCCACATCAGTGCCACGGGCGCGGGGCCCGGGCGCCCCCGAGGGCTGAGCGTGGTCTCGGAGGGAGTGTCAGGTCAGGACCACAGTCCGCCAGGGCGGTTGGCGACGCAGCCACAGACCGGCACGAGGCTCCACTCAAGGGCAGGCCCTCCCCACTGCAGTGACCTGGGGCTTCCCCGTGCTGCCCCACCGGGTGCTCCGTCCTGATCTGGTCTTGACGGAGAGGGGTGTCTCCTCTCACCTGAGGCAGCTCTGCCCCAAGCTCCCCCACCTGGGGGGGTGCTGCCCGCCCGATGACAGCCTTCCTCCTGCTGGTGGTGGCACCAGTGCTGGAACGCTCCACCCTGTCGTGACGGGGCTTCACCTCCTGCTCTGTTGGGTTGCTGTCCTCATCTTGGAGTCTGTCTGTCTGCTCCGTGACACTGTCCAACGACCCAGTGCTCCTCCTCCCTGCACCCCCAGGACACCACTGTTGAGTGGTGAGGGTATCGCACAGGCCACAGAAAGAGCTCTCCCCGAAAACATCAGAGGCCGTCAGCACAATGAGGCTCAGCGACTGACCCCCGGCGCTGCTGCCCAGGGCCGTCTCCCCCCGAGGGGGCAGACCGGGCTGCCTCTTCTTCCCCCTCTGCTCTCCCGCCCCTGCCTTGGCCTCTTACACAGTTTCCGGGCTGCCGTCTGACGCATGGACAAAACCCGCGTGGACTAGCTTATTTGATTTTAAATATTATGTAATTCTCTCTCTCCATGTGATGGACAGTCGGAGCACAAACTGATCAAAAATGGGAACGTAAAGTCCACGTTTATGGACTGCCCTGCATTTGGAGGGACTCAGCTCCCTCCTGCCGTCTGGGGCCTGCAGGGCCCGGACGGGGGCGTCCAACTGCAGGCTAAGCTCCACATGGCCCCGTCTGCTTGCGGCGCGAGTCGGCCGCCGCCAACCCGCCTGGAGCCCCGTGTGCCATCTGAAACCACGTGGCATTTATTTCGGTTGCAGTGACATCTATCTGGCTTCAGCACTTCTGATGGGCACAGCCAGGCGGAGTCCTGCAGCTGCCCACAGTCCGTTCTAACACCGAAAGGGGCGCCAGACCCGGTAGCTGCTTTGGGTCTGGGCTCTCCCTTCTCTCGCCAGCCGTTTGTCTCGGAATTCACGGTCGTGGGAGGCACCCCCACTGCCCTGCCACTCAGCCACAGGCCTTTCCAGAACCTCACAAACGCCCTGCTGGCTGCCTCACACAGTCGCTCACCCGTGGGAGCGGAGGCCACCCCTGTGGGCCGTCCAGACCCCTTAGCGAGTGCCCGTCTCGTGGCCAGTCCCTGGGCCCGGCCAGGTTCACACGTCACATCGGGTTGAGGGGGGGAGATGTTCCCCGAGCCTCACAGTTAACTTACTCAAGGTAAAGAAAGCAGCGGAGTTGAGTCAGAGGAAGTTATTGATTAAAACTACCCATGGCTGCCTTCATTATCTTGTTTACACTTAGGTAAAAACAAGGGCAACACGATATGAAAAGGCGAGGGAACATTGCTGTAGGAGTCAGTTGCCCCAAAGTCGTTAAGTAAGAATCAGAAGAGACCATTCTGAGAAGGGGGAGACCGTGCGCCTAGAAATTATCTTTGAATATGACATTCAACACTTTACATTAGGCTTTATATATAACCATTAGTTTCAAATGTGTAAACACCACAAAGATAACTTATTTAAGTATAAAATAAAAGTCTTGGAAATTGTGACACTAATATTGGAAACATGTTGCATTTTGAAAACCCCTTATTGACTCCTGAGGCCTCTTTGACATGTTAGGAAATTAATTTTTGTCTTTATTTCTACCAAAAGTAGTAAAATCGCTATGCTTTCATAAGACCTGGAAATAGAGTAAAGATTTGAGGTTTCTGTGTGTGTGTGTGTGTGTGTGTGTGTGTGTGTAGAAATATGTTTAGAAGATCTTAGCCTCATCTGTTTGGGGACGGGCTCTCAGAGGCAGGGGACAGCGCTTGGGGCTGGGTCATCCCGAGGACAGTCTCGTTGCGCATCCCAGGCCTGAAGGCAAATGCTGCTTTTCCAAAGATGTGCCATTTCATAAGACGGTTTACTCTGGGACATTTTCTTTAAACAAGTCTAAATATGTCATCAGAAAAAGAGGACATGGGAGGGTAAATGAATCGTAAACCAAAGGAAAAAGAGCAGACGAACATTCAGTTCAGTGCTTTCAAAGCGAATTCACTTGAAATGAATCTCTCATAACTGTGAGGCATGGAGCCTCGAATACTGGGAGTAACCCCGAGAGTTCGCCCTGGATCTTCCAGGTTTAAGGGTTTCCTGTGCGAGAGACGAGGGGACGTCGTTCCCTGGGACGTCGTTCCCTGGGACTTGTCGGGGGTTCGCTGCAGCCGACTTCGAGACCAGGCTCTCGCACCCGGAGCCGGCCGCCTGACTTGCTTTCCAGGACGGTTGGGACTAACAGCACTCACTTCCAGTCCAGAATCGCATCTTTCATAACCGAAAAATTGTCCGAATGAATGAACCTCCGCCTTGTCGAGAGCTCCACGTGCCTTTAAAATACGCTGACTAAAAAGAGGCAAACCCTGTGTTGAGACTCAGTAATCAACAGGCTTCCCAGTGAGAAAACCCTCTAATGTCCAAACTCCCACCCTGTCAGCGTGGCGGTTGGCGGGCTCAGAGCTGGGTGCGGGCCCGGCACCCCGAGCGCCCGCCCCGGCGGACGGTTCCACGCACGGCCGCTCTCCTCTCCTCCAGCAGTTTTCTGAATAACGTCTGTAATGAAATACGCTCCGTAATTAGAAGTCGGGGACCTCCTGGGCAGGTCAGAGCTCGCACAAACAGCCCCTGCCTGTCGCTAACCACAAAGGCAGGTCAGAGGCAAAGCAGTGGCTTGTCTCAGAAATCCGTTTTGCATTCTGGAAGGGAGTGACTTAAGTCTGGTGCAGAGGGCGTGACCTTTGGGAGGTGTGGACTTGATCTTCGGCGTCTGGACTTCCTCACTGAAATGCCACCGAACTGCAGTCACGTCGCTGAGTGGGACAGTGGCGGGTTTGAGGTTGAAGCGTAAAGGTCAGGTTCCTGCCACCAAATGTAATCTCAGTTCTTTGGGCGGCCGCAGGGGTGCTGGATGTTTAGGTAGTCCGTTGCTCTGTCGTGGGCTGAACAGGATGAAGTAAGTTTGCCTTATTTTTAGGAAGGTGGAGAAGACACAACCGCGTTTTATAGACTAAATGGTAAAGGAATGACGGTGCACAGATCCCTAGACCTTCGGGCGTGTGGCTGAATCCCCGAGGGGGCCTGTTGGACTTGCCTCCCCAGCAAGGGCCCACTGACGCCTCCACACTCTTTGTCTCCGGCAGCGCGGTGAGACGGCCCTGCACATGGCGGCCCGGGCGGGGCAGGTGGAGGTCGTGCGGTGCTTGCTTCGGAACGGCGCCCTGGTGGACGCCAGAGCCCGGGTAGGTGCTGCGTCCGGGCCCCGCGGCCCCAGGGGTGTGTGGGGGGGGGCCCCTGCCAGAAACCGCTTCCCAGACAAAAAGGAAGCGTGCGGGGAGTACATGCAGTGGGAAGTGCGCCCCGATTTCAGAAACACTGGAGCCCCACGCAGGGGGCTGTCCACTCCCCACAGGAGGAGGGCTGTTCCCGGACGAAGGGTGTGGGGGTGTTGGGCAGGAAAATGAACACTTGCCTGCTTGCCCTGGCCCGCGGCTCCCAGCACACGCACCCACACGCGTGCTCCTCTGAAACACCCTCCTGACCTCATACCACTGCTCTGCCACTCAGTGTCTCCCAGGGCGGCCAGTCAGAAAGGGAGCCACACTTTGCCAGACGGGCTCGGTGCAGGGCTGCAGGTGCCCATGTCCCTTGGCCAGTGTGCCACCCCCCATCCCCACCCAGGATGGGCCCTCTGTGTCCAGGGTCCTCTGTGGGTGCACCGAGAGGCGCCCCCGCCCCGTTGCGAGCGCTTGCTCAAGGTGCCATGTTCTATGGGTGCAGTGGGGTGCCTGGCATTCACTCTGGGGACTGAGCACCCTGAGCCCCTGGGCTTAGACTCGCCTGAAACTCAGTTTCCTGCGACTTGCTCAGCTGCCCATTTGTGTGGCCCCTGGGAGTCCGGTTGAGGTTGAACCACTGACAGAAAGATGTATCAGATCTTCGAATCTTTTGGTCTTGTGGTGAAGGGTTCTGGCTCAGCACATGCCCCTAACTTTGGGAGATGGTGCCCTGCATGGTAACGTGGAGCCCAGCTCCTCCGACCTGCGCTGGGTCCTGGTCAGTGCGCCTCACGGTAGAATCATCACCCCTTGTACGAGGGGGACGTCTGTGGTCAGCCTCCCCATCTTTAAGCTCTTCCCATGAACACTGTCCTGTACTCCCCATTCTCTGAGGCCTTGGCTTGAGTACATTCATCGAGGGCCGAAAACTGAACAGGAAGGGGCAGCCCGAAACCTCCGGGGCTTCTCGCTGTGGTCACTGGAGGAAGGGCTTTGCCCCCAAAGCTGTGCGTTCTTCCCTCTTCTGCTTTCGGACGTGACTGGACCAAATGTGGAAGGAAGTGGGCAGGACAGCTGATCCCACAGGTTTTTAAGGGCCAGTACCACCTGCTGCCTGGTCTGAGAACGGGGTGGGGGGCAGATGGTCGTTTAGCCAAGCCCCCGGCGACCCCACTGTGCCTCCCAGCCCTGGGCCGAGGCTCAGCATCCCCCACTCAGTCCTGAGGTGCTGTCGCTCGCAGCCCCCCTGCTCTGCTCTGGGACAGGGACCCAGAAGCCGAGTGTCCACAGTCACTGTCCTCAGGTCCCTTGTGTTTTGTGGGTTTTGTTGCTGACTCTTCTTTGTAGTGGGTGCCCCCCCACCCTGCCCATGGCTCTGCATGTGGGAGGGTTGTGCTGCCCAAGGTGCTGCTGGCTCCCTGCCTGCCTGTCCTGCTGGTTTCCCCGGTGGCCACCGTGTGTCCTGTGGTAGAAGGTCAGGCAGATACGTGTCTTCAGAGTCCAAGGCCTGATTTCAAATCCGGTGTCCACAGCTGAGTGGCGTGGACGGTCCTGGAGACTCGTTTAGTTCCTGTTGACCTCTCTTCTCCCTGAAAGTGGCCTCATCTCATGCTGACCTCCCAGGGCTGTTTCGGGGGCGGGCTACCCTGTGCCCCACACAGGGAGTCTGCCTCCGGCAGCTTTCTGCAGAGTTCGGTTCTGTTCACGCACACTGTGTGGTGTCCGCCTGTGGCTCCCCCGTAGTCCTCTTACGACTCGAAGGTGCGGCAGCAGGGCCGGGTCTCCCCTGATGTTATTCCTCCTCTGTCTGCTCCTGGCGTGGGAAGCTGCCCCGCACGTCCTTCCTCCCCGTGACTGTGAGGTGTCCACAAGCCAGCTGTGATGACGGACCCCTTCACAGCAGAGATCACACATAGCTGGTCGATATTTTTCCAGAGCACGGTTTGGTCTGGTTCTCTTTGCACTGAAACTGTTTTCCCGACTACACTTCAGAGTCCCGGGACTTGCCGGGCCTCCTCAGATGTGTCCTGCGGGCTCTCCCGCTGGTGGCCTCCTCCGGGCCTTCCCATGGAAGCGCTTGGCTGACAGCCCGACCTCCTTCTTGCCAGAGCTCCCGTTTGCCTCAGGATGCAAGTCCCAGACGCTCTGCACAGTGTTCTGGAACCTTTATAAGAATTCAACCACAATGTCATCTTTATCCACAGTCTCTCCTTGAAGGCACGCCCAGCCTTTGTAGCCTTGGCTCGCCGAGCGGAGAGAGAGCCAGGTTTTCCCACAATCCCTTGTTTTTTCCTCTTGACATGGTTCCCAGAATGAGCTCGGTCTCTCGGCGACAGCCTCTGCAGGAGAGAGTCTAGGTCTCAGGGCTTCTGGACTAGACTTCGCTCTTACTCAGACCCCAGAGCTGGCTTCTGTTGGAACATAAGTGAGGGCTGAAGCCCAGCCCCTGGGGCCCCCGGGGAACCAATGGCCGAGCTGGTGGGAAGACACGCTTTACAAAATCTAAAGAGGACTTGCAACCCAGCAGGCCCCTCTGCGGCCACCTACAAAATAAGCTGTGGCCAGAGTAGTGGTCCTTTCCTTTTGGGGTTCCTCGAGATTCCCAGAAAACACCAGCTGCATGAACGGCGCCGCAGGGGGCGGGGAGGGGCCCCGGCAGGGCTGCCGGCACTGACGGGCGACTTGGCCTGCGTTGCAGGAGGAGCAGACCCCCCTGCACATCGCCTCGCGCCTGGGCAAGACGGAGATCGTGCAGCTGCTGCTGCAGCACATGGCGCACCCCGACGCGGCCACCGCCAGCGGGCACACACCTCTGCACATCTCCGCCCGCGAGGGCCAGGTGGGCGTGGCCGCTGTCCTCCTGGAGGCAGGGGCCGCCCACTCCTCGGCCACCAAGGTAAGGGGCAGCCCCAGGACCACAGGAGGGGCCGCGTGGGTCCTTCTGCTAGGCCACGGCCCCGCCCAGAGAGGCGGTGGCGTTCAGGCCTGTGAGGTCTTTCTCTTGGAGCGCCGAGGTTGGTTTTCCCAAGGTCTGAGGAATGTCAGGAGGCCACTGTTGTTTCTGTGACGGGCTGCTTGGTTCTGTTCCTCTGAGGGATGTAGGGACGCCCTCCCTTTCCTCCCTGTCACGAACTCTACGCTGTGTCCCAAAGGAACAAGGGGGCCCCTGAGTACAGGGAGTGAGCAAGGCCCGGAGGGCAAGGCGCTGCGTTCGATGGGCCTCGTGCGTCTCTCGGGGCTTTGGATGCCCCCCCACTGCATCTGCTGTGGGGGTCTCTGCCCGCAGGCCCCGCCTCCACCCCAGCCACCACAGATGAGACTAAGTCTACCAAGACATGCTTGGGGAGGAAAGGTGGCTGATCCCTCAAAGGAGAAGGACCAAGAGCCCCCTGCTCAAGGGGCTTTTATTGGGTTCATTTGCACAAGAATACAGGTAAGGATCAGGCAATAGATAGCATTCAAAGAACTATGAGGGCTTATTCTCAGTCAGGGTCAGCTAGCTAAAGAGCCATAAAACTTAGAGGAACAAACTTCTTGCTTGAACCCTTATCATTTAAATGAGAGCATCTAAACAGTGGGTTTCACAGGATTTTACATATCCTTTTTCAGGTCTGATCACCTGGGGAACCCGCCCTTTCCAGCACAGGGCTGCTCTGCCCTCAGTCATTGTTTCAGGCTTAAGTCAGGCAGGGGAAGTAACGCAGCCAAGAGATTAGACCTCTCGCAGACAGAATGCGAACTCAGGCGATGTCAAAGCTGAGGGGTGAGGGCCCATCACCCCTTTTCTCCATGGTCCCCCAAGTCCTTCCCTGGGGCCTCTCTGTGATTGTGCCTGTCTTAGGTTGTTCCCCCCTTGGGGAATCTTACCTGTCATTGGCTAACTGATCAAGCACTGGGGGCCAGTTATGGAAAAAGGAGCAGAAGTGGTGCTCTTGCCAGGGAGCTAAGCTTTGTCTCCTTAGTGGCTTATGGTCCGAAGGTTGCTCACTCAGCCTTAGCCACGGGGGGGTGGGGGGGGGTGGGGGGGTTACAGCTCCTGAAACCAGGCAGGGCCGTTCCCAATAGTCTGGCGCCTCCCAGTGCTGGTCTCAGCTGCCACATCATTTCTGTGTTCCAGCCGTTCCCAGCCTCACTCCCGTGTAGTCATCAGCATCTAAATGCACCCAGGCCAGAGAATCGCCCTTATTATTCGGTGCCGTTGTCTCTCAGGGAGGAGAGGCACCAGCATGAATTTTACTTACATTCCAACTCTGTGCTGGGCAGAGTCGTTTTTCCTCCCCCCGATACAATTGGTTTGAAACCCCTCCTTTGGATGTGCCTCGGAAGAAAACAGGAACACACTCAGCTGGTTGGTGAGACAGGGACTTGGATTAGTGCCGAAGAGGAGGAAGCAGCAGGTGAAGGAACGCAGGTGGACGGTTTGCAGGCCACGCGCTGCCCACAGACCACCACAGTGCTTCCGACGATTAGAAAGACGTTTCCTGTCCGCCCAGAGCGAGTGGGCGCAGGCGGCACCCGGCAGAGGTGCTCGCAGGCAAGGCCTGAGCCCTGGGCGGGAGGAGCGCAGCTCAGACGGCAGCCTGGGTCTGCAGAACCTGCCTCTGTGGAGGAAACTGCTAGTTATTCCAGTCTGAGGAGTTGAGAGTGTTTTAAAAACCGTTTTTAAAAAATTGGAAAATAAGCAATGAACACGTAGTAACAGTAGCAGTCATAGTGATAACCCATGAGAGCCGGGCGGCTGGCTGTCCCCCAGAGGGAGGGGGAGAGGAGTGGCGTTCAGGCTGTAGAGGCCGGTGAAGCCCTGGTGGGTGAAGCCCAGCCCCTCGTCCTCCGAGACTTCCAGGGTTTCACACTTGGCCTCAAGCGACGGTGCCTGAGGGCCGTTTAGTGGGAGAAAGTGTCGGACAGACGGGGTGGGGGGCAGCCAGGCTCTGCGAGGGGCTGGAGAGGAGCTTCTACAGATTCTGGGGGAAAGTGAGGTCCCGCTGAGGTCACACGGGGACAGAGGAAGATGGAGACTCAGGTGACACTTTCCAGACCCCGCGCTGCGGCTCCGGAGGGTGACGCCATGCAGTTTTGTCACATGGTTTCCCAGTGAATAAGCGGCTGGGTCCCTATCCCCCAGGACCTGAGGGGGAGGAGGAGGAGGAGGCCGTTTTTCCACATGGCTTGTCTCAGAGAACTTCCTCCCCAGCGTCCCCTGCACCGAGTGCCTCTGGTGAGGCAGCTGTTTCGCTCCCTGTATCTGTCCCACACTCAGAAAAGGCAGGATTCCATCTCCTCCAAGGAGTTAGCTCCAAATCCTCAGGAAGAAGCAAACAGGAAACACCATCCTAGTTGAGAGCAGTGTGTGGTGACCCTGGGACAACGAGACCGTTTCAGGGGGACACGCTGGGTTGGGAGGAGGGGCACAGGCCCAGCACCTTCGCCTGCCCGCCTGCCCTGGGCGCTGTGCTGTGGGCTGTGCCGCTGCCTCTCCACTCGGCGCTGGGACAGCGAGGGGGACGGGGCCCAGGCAGGACGATGGGGCTGATGGCACAGACCGGCTGTCCTTGAGGTCTGAGTCCAGGACACGATGCGAAGGGCAGAGACCGGCTTCAGGCACATGACGTTGACCAGAGTGTAGAGGCATAAGGGAGAGAAAGGGCTTTAAAAAGCCTTTGTACAGTGGTGTGTCCAAACGTCTGGTGTCCCCCAGCCCAGCACCAGCGGGGTGGACGCCTTTCCCAAGAGGAGTTCCCGCAGTGTGGGCCTTCTGGGGCAAGGGGTGCTGGGCGGGACGGGAGGTGCTTTTTAGCTGAGAGCGGTTTTTCTTGTTCTAGCAACCACTTGTCTTGCTACTTCGGTAGAAAATACAGATCACCAAAAATTATTATTTTTCTACCATGGCTATTCAAGTACCCTAAAACTGAAATGGAAAGGTCTGGAGTTCAGGTCTTGTAAAGAGACCAGAGAAAAGGATCGGGGAGAGAGCTGCTATTGTCTCAATCACACTCATTGTAGAGGCAAGAAAAGGAGGGTTTTCAGCAGAAGCTGAAGTTTCTGAAGCCGGGCTTCAGAAGCCCCCTGCGGATCACATTTTGAGCTCCCAGCCCTCAGCGTCCGGCCCCTCTGGGGAGTGAATGGTGCTCTCTGCCCGCTCGGCTGGGTGCAAACAGGTCTAATGCCGCCTGCACTGTCTATATGTGAGGGTCAGCCTGGGCTGCCTCCCGCTCCACCGAGTCACAGCGACATGCTTGTGGCCGGGAAGGTGAGCACCCCTCTCCCCGCTGTTCCCGTTTCAGAAAGGCTTCACCCCGCTGCACGTGGCGGCCAAGTATGGGAGCCTGGACGTGGCCAAGCTGCTGCTGCACCGGCGCGTGGCGGCCGACTCCTCAGGGAAGGTACAGTCTGCGCGGGCAGGCAGGTGGGGGTCTGCCGGGGCCTCTGTCGCATGGGGTTGCAGGGAGGGGGGTCCCTGCTGTGGGCACGTCCTACTTGTCACGGAGCATCTTGGTCCTCGCTGTCACCTCTGCCGGCGCTCCCAGGTTTGGCTGAGTGTCCAGTGTGAACTCAGCAGGGAGCTGTAGACTCTCACTCCTTCGCTTCCACTGATGGGTGACACTGATGAATGAACTTGGACCTGGTCCATCCCGGTGCCCAGGCCTCCTGGCAGCTTCAGGGCCGGGAAGGCACTCACCAGGAGCTGGCCTGTTCTCTGCAGAACGGCCTGACCCCACTGCACGTGGCCGCCCACTACGACAACCAGGAGGTGGCCCTGCTGCTGCTGGAGAAGGGCGCGTCCCCCCACGCCACCGCCAAGGTGAGGGCACAGGAGGGCTGCCATCGCAGGTGGGGGGGTCCCCTGGGGCACGAGTCGGTGCAAATGCCTGGTGTGGAATAACCCACCAGTCCCGTGGTGGCTCCAGCAGGTCAGACACGCCGTGACCAGCATGTCAGTGGGAGGCTGTAAGGCTGGAAGGAGAGCTCAGTGCGAGCCTGTCCTGTTCTGTGCGGGAAGGGTGGGGGGTGGGCATCGGACATGGGCAGCACTCTGCAGCCGGGACAGAGGCCCAGGGCGATCTTGACTGGCAAGCACGAGTCCAGACCAGTCAGTTCCATGGAGAAGGCTCTGGAGTCAGGGTCCTGTCAGGAAGCCGAGGGAGCGGGTGGGGGTTGGGCTGGGATGGAGGGGCAGTGGGGGGTGTGGACCACTGTGGGCATTGAGGGGCAGCCGTGTGCAGAGGAGCTAGGCTGGCCTCTTCCAGGTCGTTCATCAGGACAGAACCAGAGGACGAAGTGGCAGGCACCAGGGCTTGGGGCTTTCTGAGCGTCTGTGCTCTGGGCGTGGTGCGGGGCCTGCGGCCTTGGCTGCACAGGTCTGGGTGTTGTGGGGGGCCCGTCGGGGACCCTGCACTGGCTTCCAGTGGCTCTGTTGGCTCCTTCAGAGACCCACGTCTGGCCGTGGCTAAGCCTGCGGGGTGTGCTGGTTTTGTGTTGCAGAACGGCTACACACCCTTGCACATCGCCGCCAAGAAGAACCAGATGCAGATTGCTTCCACGCTCCTCAGCTACGGAGCTGAGACGAACGTTGTCACCAAGCAGGGCGTGACCCCGCTGCACCTGGCCTCCCAGGAGGGGCACTCCGACATGGCCACCTTGCTCCTGGAGAAGGGCGCCAATGTCCACACATCAACCAAGGTGCTCTGCATGTGTCTCCAGCTTCTGTCGAGTGTTTCAGACGAGTGCGAACAGACCCCAGTCTAAGACGATGGGGGCGGGGGTGGGTATGGGCACCAAACAGCAGCCAGGGCAGCGGGGGGTTTGGCTGAGGGCCAGGACACGGGAGGGCGGGGTGGGCTCCAGGTTCTGTGGCTCATTTCCTGTAGGTTGGCTTCAGTCACATATCTGCGATCAGTGTTCTCTGCCCCTCTGAGACCCCGTCCCAGGAGGCGTCCCTGTCGCTCCCTAGAATGTCCACATGGCTGTCCCACTTGTGGGTGCCTGCTCGCCGCCCCCCCCACGCCCAGCCCTTCTCCACCACTGAGCATGGGGGCAGAGAGCAGGGGTGTTGGGGTTCATGTGAGCCTGGCTCAGTGGCATCGGTGCTTGTCATGCAGCCCCCGTCATCTCAGCCTTTTCCAGAGAGCAGCCTTTTCCAGAGAGCAGCCTTTGTGGACTTGCTTACTAACCACAGGAGAACAACGGGTGTGGGGGAGACACATCATTCCCGTGTCGAAACGTCTGGGTTTGTACAAGGCCACGCCTGTCTCTACACCTGTTTATCAGCTCTCTGACTGTCTGCCTGCCTCACCTGTGACTTTCTTATACTCAACGTTTACCCCACTGAAACCAGCTGCAACTGGAAAAGTGTCTCAGGAACAGGCAGAACCAACCACTGTTCCCACTGCTTTGGAAAAGCNCTCCCTAGAACGTCCACATGGCTGTCCCACTTGTGGGTGCCTGCTCACCACCCGCCCCCACGCCCAGCCCTTCTCCACCACTGAGCATGGGGGCAGAGAGCAGGGGTGTTGGGGTTCATGTGAGCCTGGCTCAGTGGCATCGGTGCTTGTCACGCAGCCCCCGTCATCTCAGCCTTTTCCAGAGAGCAGCCTTTTCCAGAGAGCAGCCTTTGTGGACTTGCTTACTAACCACAGGAGAACAACGGGTGTGGGGGAGACACATCATTCCCGTGTCGAAACGTCTGGGTTTGTACAAGGCCACGCCTGTCTCTACACCTGTTTATCAGCTCTCTGACTGTCTGCCTGCCTCACCTGTGACTTTCTTATACTCAACGTTTACCCCACTGAAACCAGCTGCAACTGGAAAAGTGTCTCAGGAACAGGCAGAACCAACCACTGTTCCCACTGCTTTGGAAAAGCACGTACACTCTTTTTCTGGTTAAGACCCACTGAAATCAATCACTTCGTACTCTCCGAATGACTACTTTCAGTAATGACCGTGATGTAGAGAGAGACGCTGTATTCCTTACCCGTCGCCATGTGATAACGGACACTGGGAAAAGGGCCACCCTGCGCAGAAAGCCTTTTCTCCATCCGTGGGAGAATGCTCTTTTCGCCGTCAGTCACGGTTTCCAAAGGGGGCGTGTGGCTGGAGATCATGGACCTTGGAGGACGTGGCTTAGCGTCCGTAGCCTCGCCTGACAGCGGAGTCAGGCCTGCTGACTTCAACTGCACATGGACTGGGGGCTGGGGGGTGGTGCTCCCCACGGAGTCCGCTGCCCCAGGCGACAGTGGCCAGCGCAGGGGCAGAAGCACGAGCAGGCGGGGCTGCAGGAGAGCCGTAGGGGCAGGAACCCTGTGCCCCGATGCCCTTGAGGGGCTGGGGGGCTTCCGGGCACCTGATGAGCACCCAGAGGACACTTGTGAAGAGGACTAAGGGTCTAGGGTTCAAGGGCTCTTTACGTTTTCACCTTGAAGGAGCTACTTGCCCGTGGGGTGGGGCTGCCAGGCCGAGGCCGCCAAGGACGAGCCCCGCCCTCCTGCCCCTGCGCTGCCTTTACGGTTCCGAGCTGCGCTTCCATCACATACTCGGTTAATTAAAATCACCCCTTGATGCCCATGTGCTGAGCTTGTTACCTAAAAATGGCCAGTTCACGTTGCTGCTTATAAACGAGGGTGCAGTCTTTAGATCAGCACACTGCCTTTGGGGGCTGGAGAAAACGTGCTGAGCCCATGTCATGAAATGCTCCATTTTTTACGTTGATGGGATGTTTTCTCGATGAGAGTGCAGACCGTTGCTCTGCTGAGGGAGTGGCACCCGTGCTTGGCTCATCGGCCAGGGCAGGGACGGGGTGGGTCGGCAGGAGGCGCAGACGCGGTGGGTGGTCATCTGGCAGCAGGTTTGCTGAGCTATTTTAAAGCCTCAGGTCACGATTTAAGTGCCCAACATGGAACACGTGATTTGCTGCAAGTGTCAGTGAGAATCTGTCTTGGGGGGAGAGTGGCAGTTTGTCTTCAATTTCAAAAGATGCGATTTCTGGGGAGAGGCTGTGCATTCACAGACTTTCTTCCGGAGACGGGACGTCAGGGGTGACGCAGTGCATGTTCCCACTCTGACATGCCCTCGGCCCCCATCTCTCGGCAGAGTGGACTCACTGCCTTACACCTGGCCGCCCAGGAGGACAAAGTGCACGTTGCTGAGGTTCTCACCAAGCACGGGGCCGACCAGGATGCCCACACGAAGGTACAGGGACTGCTGCCACTGTTGGGGTGGGTCCTGGGGTGGCTCCCAGAAGGTCCCCCCCTCAAATGTCCATCCTGGGTTAATGACAATCCTCCTGCTTGCAACCCTGGAGTGGATCTCCATTTTGCTGGAATCAAGTCCAAATGCACGGAGGACAGGGGCCCCATTGTTGCAGGGCAAAGCTGCCTACACCCTGTTGCTTGGCCAGGCAGTGGCTTGTTGCCTTCTCCTGCCCCTGCTCACCCCACGCTCTGATTGACGTGGTTTTGCCCTTCTTTTCTTACGACCCCCTCCACCCACCTCATTGCAGGTCCCCGCCTGCTCGTGCGCCCTCTCTGGCCTCCTTTCTCCTCCCTGGTTTTTGAACCCACCACTGGCTTCAGTCTTAGCTCTTTGTCGGTCAGGCCCTGCCCATGTTTGGTCTGGGCTCCTTCAGTGGTGTGAAGTCCTCATGTTCCTGGACCTGCTCCATGTTTGTGTGCACAAGATGCACATACCTGCTGAGTACTACCTGCCCAGTCACCTGGAGGGTCTGGGTCCCCTGCCCCCGCCCCCCGCCTGTGAGTGGGTGGTCATCTGCCTGTGCCTTGTTATTCGCAGCTGGGCTACACTCCTTTAATCGTGGCCTGTCACTACGGAAATGTGAAAATGGTCAACTTCCTCCTGAAGCAGGGAGCAGATGTCAATGCCAAAACCAAGGTAATGCTGTTCTCACTGACTTTCTGTCGGCAAGGGTCCCGCCACGGCGACACTCCGGTCACTCACCACGGTCGTGTGGGCTTTGCCCTTTAGTTCTTGTAGAGTGGTGAATACACTGTGTGGTTTTGTGTGATGGTTCGAGATTTCATTCCAACATCTGCGAGCCACAGCACGGAGCTTCTGACATGGAGCTAAAGCGGTCGACACGGGCCAGCACATCACCACAGGGCGTGTGGTCCCTGGCAGGACATCATACCTCCTGGCCTTGGCTCCTGCTGTACGCCCACCTGTTTTTCCCAGGGGCAGCAGAAGGGCCTCGAGAGTGAAGTGAGGCCGGAAAGTAACATGTGCTCTAGGGTGCCCAGAGGGCTTCAAGGGAAGAGAAACCCATGCTGTAACTACGCTGTGGTGCCCCTCGCAGCCTGAGAGACACGTGAAGCGTGCTGGTTTGCCAGTGCGTGTGTGGGAAACCCCCACTGCAGCCGTGAGTGGGCCCGTCGGTGAGAACAGGCTCAGACACGCTCCAGTGCTGTGCGCCAGGTCGAGGGGAGTTTGGATGTCGGTCTTTCTCTGTCCTTGCAGAAGCAGAAAGGAGACTATGTCTGCACATAAGCAAATAAAAAATCACTTTTTAAATTAGAAACACTATGAACACTGGAAGTTTGCCTGCTCTTGCTGGTCTGATCTGACACCAGCAAGAATGGCCGCCGCCTGGCTTTGAGCAGCTATTTTCTCCCGAAATGGACGTGGGGACGAATTTAAAAGCCCATCCGAGTGCTCCGGCGGTAGCACCTAGCACTGCATTTGCTGAGTGAGCTCACGCAAGGGCACTGGGGACGGGCTTTTTTGTGGGCGCTGAGGCTCTGCTGAACCGGGGTGTGGCACTGACCACGTGTTGTGAGGCATGGGCCACTGAGTGGCTGACGCTGGGAAGCCAGACATCCACCAGATAAGTTGTTTGCCTCCCTGGGGTTTGAACTGTGCTCAGACGGACATTTGGTTGAGAAAAAAGTCTCATTTTAACTTCTCAGGCTTTTTTTTCTTTTAATGAACTATGTGGATTTTATTTGCTTGGAATACATTTCTCATAGTGGGCACTTCAAAGAACATTCTTTTAATAAACACGTAAGATATTTTCATATAGAATGATTTTTATAGAAGGAATTATTTTCTTCACCTCTCATGTGCAACCAACCGTATTTACCAAAATTGTTCTGTTGCTATGAAAATATAAAACCAAGTATTGCCTTTAACACTGAAACCTTTATGCCTTGGTGTTCAAACTGGGTGAGGTAAACTAGTTTTATGGGACTACTACTTGCTTCAAATTAGGACGAAGCCCTGTGGCATCAGCGTGAGGCAAACAGGTGGGGTTGATGGTCGATCACTTGCAGAGGGTACACACTTTGGCATGTGGGGGGCGTGTTGGGGGCATTCTCTTTGTCAGATGTTCTCTAAAGATCACAGAGCTCTCAGTGAGAAAGAAAACGTTTGCTGACATTTTCCTCCAACTTCAGATAAACTACAGAAAAGTTTCATGGGTGGCACATTGGATCCACCACAGAACTTGAAGTCCTGGCTGTTTGCATTTTGCAAACGAGATGGGGGGTGGGGAGGGAGAGGGGGAGAGGGTCAGAGGTTCCAGCTGTGGGCAGAAGCCCTGGCGCTGGGGGCCTGGAGGAGGGGGCGGGAGCCTCTGCAGAAGCATGAGAGTCCCATTGTCCCGATTTCCCTGGAGGACACATCGCTGGGACACGTCTCTGGCCACAGTGCCCACAGAGAGCGACAGTGTCACCTTGGTGTCTGGGTTTGGCAATAGCCCGAGAACAGTGAGGAAGTGCTGCTGACCCTGTACAGGCCCCTGGGCTGGCACAGTATTTGTGAACACAACAGAGAGGAGGACAATTAGAGGAACACTCCTTCCCTTCAAGCTGCTCAAGTGTCCTCGTTCCTGCAACTGCTTCCGGGTCATCCCGTGGTAGGGACGCTCAGGCGGTGGGAGGTGTGTCCCCTAGGTGGGGCAGCCTCGATGGCAGGCCACGGCGATGGCAGGAGGGATGTGCAGTGTCTTGTGAGCATAGAAGACTCTCCTGCAGATGGGGAAGCAGTGCAGTGACGCAGGCCACAGGGTCAGGGGCTCCTGCAGGTCAAGGTGTGACGCCACTCTCAGCTGGGACCCTGGACACCTGCCCTAACGGGCGAGGCAGGGGGACCATGGAGCGGGCGTGGGCACCCGTCATGACCTCCTGCCTGGCCAACTCCGCAGGGACTGAGGAGTGACTCCCCTCTGCTCTTCCCAGTTCTACCCCCTCTTGAAGTGGGGAGGTCTCTTACTCCATCCCAGGCCCGCCCCTCACCGCACCACACTTCCTCCCTTTCTCCTGCGGCACACCCAGACCAGAATGGTAAAGAACCTGAATTTAAAAACTTTTTTCCAAAGTGGGCCTGCTGTTCTCTGAGGGGCTCACTCACCTTTGGCCAAAGCTGCTCTGGGAAAGGGAATCTTAGATGGACTGGCACAGAGCAGGCCCAGGGCTACCCACCGGGAAGTCACGGGGGACAGGGACGGCGGTGGTCCCTGTGACGCCCAGGTTTTGGTGACATCTCCTCATCCTTCCTCCTGGGGCAGCGATCGCTGAGTGCTGCTCCTTCTCAGGGTGCGGGGCCTCCCGGCACACGTTTCCATGCGAACCACTCAGAATGCGGGAAGCCAGGACAGAGTTGGCCAGCTGCTCCTCGGTCTGTGGGTGGAAGGAGTGTGGGCGTGGTGGCTGCAGAGAACAGGCCCCTGGGGAGGTGCCCTGTATACGGCACCGCCGTAAGCGAGACGCAGGCCTCCACACACTGGCTGACCGAGCTCTCCTTCCCCTTGGCGCCCACAGAGCGGCTACACGCCCCTGCACCAGGCTGCGCAGCAGGGCCACACGCACATCATCAACGTGCTGCTGCAGCATGGGGCGCGGCCCGACGCCACCACCACGGTGAGCCCCCCCCCTGCTTCTGCCTGCGGGCCATCCCTCCACCTGCTCCTGTCCCCCTGCCTGCACCCCCGTCCCTCCCACCTGCGCAACCCCTGGAGTTCCATCTGTTAGTGCTGCTGAGCTGGCGGACACGCGGTGGTTGAGTGGGTGACATGCCCAGGGTCCTGTCCTCCCAGCCCCGCTCAGCCTGGGAGACAGCCTGTGGCTTCTTTCATGGAGTGAGTCCATCCTACAAGGGGTCTCCTTTCTCCTTGCTGCCACTCTGTCCCCAGCAGGGACATTATCTCTTTCCCTAAGAGCCTCGCCTTCTCATGTGATGCCCAGCAGGACAGCTTCAGTCTGTCCTTCTGCCCCAGCCACAGTTCAGGCCATGCAGGGTGCCCCCGTTCCTGCTGCCTTCTCGAAGGAGCCCCTGCCCTCCAGGCCTAGCACTGGGGTGGCTGCGGGGAGGGCGCAGCCAGGACTCAGCCCAGGGACAGGGCCGGACTCAGGCCGCTGGGGCACTGGGCCCAACCATCTCCCACGTGGTTTCCTCACGGCCATTGAAATGCAAACTGAGAGGAGAGGTTCTCAGGGTGTCCCCAGTAGCTGGCCCTGGGCCCAGCTTCCAGGCCAGTGTTGTTGGGGGTAGCGGTAGCCCCCCCGCAGCTGTGGCACTGAGTGCCCGGAGATGGAGGGGGTCCTGGGGAGCAGTGCACACCCTTGGCCGGTGCCAGCACTTGGGGGCAGCTTTCCCCCCCCAGCACAGTGCAGCCTCTGGTCCAGCAGAGTTGAGCTCCCAGGGGTTAACACCGCAAGTGCTTCTCATTAGCAAGAGCGGGCAGATGCCGCTTGTTGTGTTACCATGGTGATCTGTGCTCCAGCCCAGAGAAGTTACCAAGACGTGTTCAGATGTGATGGTGAAAACTAGTGATTTCCTCAGCTGTGCCGGGCGCTGGGGGAGGGGCGGCTGCCTCCGGCGGCGGTGAGCTCACCGGCCCTGTGCTCTTGCTCTCTCTCTGCCCTCACCCCCAGAATGGCAACACCGCCCTGGCCATCGCCAAGCGGCTGGGCTACATCTCGGTGGTGGACACGCTGAAGGTTGTGACTGAGGAGGTCACCACCACCACGGTGAGTACAGGGGCCCCGGCATCTGCCCCAGGGCCGAGTTCTGGCGTTCCAGTCTCGTGCCTCTTCTTCCCTCTGAACTTCTCTGGGCGAATCTGTTGTAAGGCGTGCACTGAAATCTGCAGAGGTCAGCGCACGGGGGCCCCACTTCCTTTACTTGTCAGGCCTCCGCAGAGAGTGAGTGAGTGTGACCGCAGAACATTGGGTCTCTTTCTCTGGGGTGGACCTTCCTCTCTGCGCCCCTGCCCTCGCCCCAGCCTCGCCCCCTGCTGCTGGCTGTGGCAGGACAGCCCTGCAAACCCAATCTGAGCGAAGGTGATGCAGACTCAGAAGGACCCTGGCCCCCACAGGCCTTTCAGAACAGCTCCTCTCTTCCTGAGGATTTTTTATTTAGAAAGAAAGTCGAGTGCGCTCAGCAGGGAAATGGTCTGTGTCTGGAGAGAGTATCTATTTAAAACGTTCGCCGTTCTGTGTCGACTCCTTGCAGAATGCTGAGCCTGGCAGAGAGCTCGAGGGCTCTGCCCAGCCCTGGGGGCAGCCGGCGTGGGGGTGAGGGCCAGGTGGCCCTGAGCTGCCCACCCCCGCACAGCAGGGGGCCCCTCCTGGTGACATTCTCTTTGTATCAACTTGTTCGAGACTTGTGAAGCTTGAGCGCTGCAAACTCTGCTCTGCTCGGCGCTGGGTTTGTGAGAGCGTAGAAGGCAGAGCAGAGGGTGTTCTTTAGGGACGAAGTGGTCACAAGCCAGCATATCCGAAGGCTGAGGGAGGTTCTAGCAGGCGGCACGGTGGGAGGGTGTGCGGGCCTGAGTCTGCGGGGCTGTGAGGGGAGAGGAGGCCTCCGTGCGTGGCAAGGTGACAGCAGCCGGTGGCCCGCAGTGCGGGGGTGGCACCCGGCAGCGCGACGTGGGCCCCACGTGGAGGGGAGCGTGGTCTATTCCTGGCCGTGAGCGCACGAGTCCGCACGCAGGAAAACCACACCGCCGGTTTTCTCGAGCAGAGTTCCAGACCCGTGGCCCGTGTGCCGCGGTATTTTTAAGGATTTGAGTGAAGTTTCAACAGTGAGTCATGGAGGGGAAAACTGCCTACCGACCGGCACCGAGTCCCTCTGCGTGGCTGAATCCTGGCGGCGCCTTCCGCCGTGGCTCCTTGGGCCAGGGCGGGCTCCGCGTTAGGGCCTGGGCTGCGTCTCGCTGGTCGCACGCGAGCCCGTGCGTCCCTCCCGGGCCAGGGCGGCCCCTTCCTGCGAGGCTCCCGTGGGCGCCCGCTCCTCGGGCTGCCGCTGGAGGGCGAGCGCGCGCCCTCTTCGGGGTCCCCTGCTTTTCCCGGTTCCTGCCGCTCAGCCACCGGGAGTCTGCGGGGCGCGAACCGGCGCCGAGGGGCCGTCCGAGGTGAAAACGCCGCCTCTCCTGGCAGCAACTCCAGGGCGGTGGCCTGGGGCGTGGCGCGGAGGTCCTGTGAGAGAATAAATTCTTTTTACTCAAAAAACAACGGGACGGGCATGTCGGCGTTCAGAGACGGCGGGCTCCGAAGTACCACTGGGAGCGAACGGCCCGGACTGCGCATGCCCACAGCTGCGCGGACACCCGGGAGGAGTCAGACAGGTGGCTGCTCCCAGCGTGCCTTGCGCGGGGGACGCGGCCCCTCCGACTCCCCGGGGCTGCCGTTCTCCGCCCGCCGAGCTGAGCGCCACTGCAGCGGCACCACTGCTGCGGCAACCCCGGACGTGGAAGGCAAGTGCCTGGTGGACAGCCAGGGAGCAAGGACGTGGTGGGTGGCCCGGCAAGGGCAGAGTGGCGTTAGCCCCTTGCCGGCTGCTCCGGGAAAAGGGGCTGCAAGCGGAGCTGCGCAACCCCCTCGGAGGCCCTTCCCGAAAACGCCGGAGCCGGCCCGTCCGCAGGGAGGCCGACGTGACCCCTGCGAGGGGCCCAGGCCACGATATTTTTGAAATTCCTCTAATAATATTAATACGCAGTGAAAGTTGAGAACCACTGATGGAGACCAGGTGGTGGTTGATCTCTGTTAAATTCATAGGTTAGTATTAGAAGAATAATGAAGTGGTGTATGTAAGTGGTCTAAATTTCTTCCTTCAACGAATACTTATTGATGACCGGCCATGCCCCGGAGCTGTGGGCGGACGCTTTGGTGTCTATTTGGTGTCTATTTGTCGCTTTGGTGTCACGCAATGGCATCGATTTGTGTCCCCGAGGAGCCATCCGGGCCGCGTGGAAATGCACGTTCGGGGCTGGACGTGCCCTCGGGCTGCAGTGGCGGGTCCTCTGCGCCGCGGGACTTCCTTTACCCTCCGGGCTTCTTCCTTCTCTCCAACGGCGACATCACCCCAAAGAAAGCCTGTTTCATTGCGGTGTGGATTTTAAATGTCTTTTGCATAATTCTACGTCATCGACTTGTGTGATGCTGTTGGGAAGAAAAGCTCCGGTGAGAGTGTCCTTGCAGCCACTCGGTCACGTCTGTGGCGTCCACGCGGCAAAGCCTGAGGACTGCGACCATGCGTGCCGCATCTCGGGCCCTCCGTGAAGGTTCTCCCCAGGGAGGTTCGTTTTCTCGAATTCCGGTCACAACGCCAGGCCGCGTGTCTGAAACTGCGCCTGACCTGCAGCAGCCTCCAGAAACGTTCCCGCAGGCCCGCGTGATGACAAGTTCAGAGGCCCTTCCTTTTAAGATTTAGTACTCATCACAATGGGAACATGTGTGCTACCTAACACTTGTGGAGCGCTAACAGATGCCGAGCACCGTTCTCAGAACTCTCGTCGGTGTTATTTCATTTCATCTTTGTGTTACTGTCAGTGGTGCACAGGCCAGGGAATGGGGGCTCAGTGCAGTCGAGGGTCCTGGTCAGGCCTGCTAGTGAGCAGATGGGGAGGTTAGACTTTGAGCCCTGATAGTGCCCCTGCAGCCTGGTTCCCCCCACTGCCAACTGCTAGGTAATGCAGACCAAGGTCACTGTGAGGACCTGGGTCCCCTCTGCGGGGTCCTCGGACCCCAGAAAGCACCTTTTCTGCCCAGAGAGTTTACATCTTCCACATTGTTTACAACAGCTTTTCCACAGGCTTTGTTTTTCATACACTTCCTGTGGCCACTGCTGCTTTGTGAGCTCTCCCGGAGACGTCGCTTGCTCGCTCCCTCGCTTTGACGAGGCTGCGCACCTGCTGCTGCCGCCTCGGGGCTGCTCGTTCGTGCCGTTGCTGAACAGTTCATTTTCCGAGTGGGAACTCAGGACGGTGGGCTTCCCCTGTACAGCCTTACTGGGTACATGATCCTTTGTCTTTAGGAGCAAGAGGTGGGTTTCCAGGGAAGAAAATGAGAAGAAACTTCCAGAACATCCACGTAAAAGGTGGGGCCTTGGCCTGGTCTTGGGCCAAGCTCCTGCGGGCTCCACAGAGCTCTTATTCAAGTTTGTTTCTGAGCTTTAATGATTTTTTTCTTCTTTCCAGACTATCACTGAAAAACATAAGCTGAATGTTCCTGAGACGATGACCGAGGTGCTCGATGTTTCCGATGAAGAGGGTGAGCCTTCCCCTCAGATCTTGGGGGGCCACCATGTGCTCAGGGGCAGAGCTGGGCAGTGGGTACAACGGGGCAGCCTCTGGACTTCACAGTTACATTTCCAGCTTTGTTCCGAAAAACCTACTTTTGCCATTTGGGGAAGGAGGATTCTGATTAGTATATTTTCAACTGGTGTTATATTTATTGTCCTACTAAATAACAGCCCTGGGAAGGGGAAGGACTGGAAATTGGTTATCTATTAAAATATCCACCTGATAATGCAATTATTGCAACACATGTCATAATTAAGTTAAATTACTTTTTATTACAATGCCTTAAATAAAAAGATCTCAGAGTAGACACTACCATGGTGTATCGAGAAACCCCCACTTTCTGATTGGCTCAAACATGCAGAATATATTTTAAATCCAGAGGAAAAGAACCTTAGAGAAGGTTAAAAATAGAATAGCCGTAAGTCAGACAAATTCAAGGTAAGAATTTAGTTAAGTCAGAAAATGTGCCCCCTCTGGTGTTCGAGTTGGCGAAGGTTCTCCAGGGTTCTCAGAAGCCCGCAGCTCTGCTGGGGGCTCCGAACACCTCAGTGGGCAGCATTCCCCATACCCACTCCAAGTAGATGGTTGCTTTTCTTGAACCAGAAAATCTGCTGCTAAAAATTCATGAATGCAGCAAAGTGTATGACCATGTTTCAGACTGCAGCTGTGCTCTGGTGTGCACGGCTGAAAAATGAGCCTCACAAAAAACTTTATAATATTTCTCCAATGATCACGGAGAGATATGAAAGGCATTTCCTCAGGTTCTTTAAGATCTAATTACAAGGTCAAACTGCACTGAGACACTGATTCGGAACCGATTTGTTAACTCGCCAGTTGGTGAGAGTGTTGCATTGCACCAGTGCCTGTGAGAACCAGTGACGAGGACAAACAGATGCTGGGTTGGTGCACTGCTGGTAGCTCCCAGCGTTTCCTGTAGTGATTTGTCACCCTAGTGCGTGCCAACTAGCCGTCCCCACTCATAGGTGCACACCACGTGGTGTTTGGGGCCGTTTGCTCATCTTCACTCATGTGTTGAACAGCTTTTAAACGGTTTGGCGACCACTTTATTGATGGGGACGTACTGAGTGACTCAGGTACCGTTAGAGAAAATCAATGGAGTGACGCTTCTCTTTGATTTTATTTCTCGTAACTGCATTGAGGCCTTTGGCTTAACATTTAAATTCGGGCTGCCTGACACTAACCTGTTCCTTCTGAAGTGGCATGTGTAAGAGGGGCGAGATTGGGGTGCATTCGGGAGCGTGGATTTTACTAACTTGGAAGCGCAAAGCCATGACTTGCTTATGTGGTTAATCATTTTACAACAATTATTGAGACATATTAACACATTTAAATTGTGTGGTGAACATTATACACTTCTTTTCCCCAAACTAATATTTCTTGATAGCATACACATTTAGAGAAAAAATAATTCTGTGATGAACTGACCTGGAACTAGTGTAAATGAGTTCGTAACTACGTTAGATTGTTTGACCTGCATGCAGTTGGTGTCACTCTGGGGTGAAGGTGTGTTTCTGCTGTGGTTACAGCTATGTTCAGTTAGTAGTTACGTGATCATCTTTAAGGCAGCGAGGCTCTGGGGTTTAAACCCTCGTTCAGGCCACTCGCTGCAGGGATTCGTGAAGCACAGCTCATTTCATCCAACAGACCTGCCTCCCCGTCCCGTCTGGTGCTCCTCAGTGCGATTCTCCCCAGACGCTAACAAAACTGAAACTAACGTAGGCCACTTTGCAAGTCAGACATGCTGAGTTTGGAAAGCTGGTTCTTAGACTGGGTCTAAGAGTTTTTTCTCCCAGGATCAGATGGGAGGGACCCCGATCTGTTGGCCTTGGAGGCAGTCCTAGCAAAGAGTCACACGTCACACGAGGGGAGGGAAGCAGTGGGACGGGCACGTCTTGGGTCATCAGGGGGCGTCTGAGCCACTTGTCCGCTGCTGTGTCAGACGGCAGTGTCCCTCGTGGGTCCCCGCTGTTGCCCACCAGCATGGACATGGATCCCACATAGCCCTGTGGGTCCTTCCTTCACACTGTCTTTCTGATGCCCTTGACTCACACACTGGCCTCTCACCCGGAACCCACCAGGTCGCCTGCCAGAGTGCGCCCAGACCAAGGGGCACCTCCAGCCCCTCCCTCGGCGACTCCTTCTCCAGCTTCCCGGGGGCTCCTAGGCAACCGCAGCACACTCGCACAAGCCCAGTGGCCAGAAGTCCGTGGTGGGACAAGGCTCCTGGGGCCAGCAGCGAGCCTTCACTTCCAGGCTTCCCTTGGCCTCCACTCTGTGTCTCTGTGTCCCTCTGTCCCTTGTAGGGACCCACTCCCTGGGCTGATCCGGTCGGGTCCCACCTCAGTGCTACCCTGAACGACATCCACAAATCCCCTGCCTCCAAACACGATCAGCTCCTGAGGGTCCTGGGGGCACCGTCCCAAAAGGACCTCTTCCCTCTCAGACCTTCAGGGTGACCAACAGCAGTGCGGGCCATGTGTGGCTGCTGAGAGTGCTGTTGCTGTTGAGCCTGTCTACTTCAGTGCCATCAGCTGTCAGGGCCCCGAGGAGGGAGTGAGCGGAGGAACGGATGAGAATTGCCGTCCAGGTCCGGTTTCTCGCCGGTGCGGGACAGGCGTCCCCTGCGTTTTCACACCTTCCCATGCCTGGCTCTGCATCCCTCCTGTGTGCGGCTTCTGGGACGCCAGCACAGACCCACCCGGGTTGCCTCATCACACTTGTGGGTGATTTCCCACCACCTCACTCATTGCAGGTGACGACGCGATGACTGGGGACGGAGGCGAGTACCTGAGGCCTGAGGACCTGAAGGAGCTGGGTGATGACTCACTGCCCGGCAGCCAGTTCCTGGACGGCATGAATTACCTGCGCTACAGCCTGGAGGGGGGGCGCTCGGACAGGTAGGTGCTCCCACAGGTAGGCACCAGTGCTGGCCTGGGTGCCGGCAGGAGAAGGTCACCTGCTCCGATGACGACGATGATGGAGATGGTGATGAAACACAGGTGCAGGGCTGACGTGGGGAACCCCCCCTCCTGGCACTGGCACGGCCCCAAATTCCTAATCGGGAGGGAGCAGGCCCAGAGAGATGAGATGACCGAGAAAAATCACAGACCAGCAGGAGGCACAGACATCTGCCTTCAATAGGTGTTTTGAATCATCTGCCACTTCTCCCCTCAGCCCCAAAAGGGAGTGTTTTCCCTCTGGGCTCTGAACCCCCCGGCTTCGTTGTCAGCACCCAGGTCGACCGCCAGTCACAGACCCATGGGGAGGTTTCTGTGAGAACCCAGAGCAGTGCTCCCCTCGATGCGTTGCCCTGATCGTCGCAGGGTGTGTGAGGACGGGGAGGGGACGAGGTAGGACCTGGTCTCCAGCCCCCGCTTGCTTCCCTGGGTCCCCGACCAGCCACCCTCCCCGAGGGGAAGGACAGGCAGCAGCTCCCTGCCTTGTTCATTAACTTCTAACCTTTGCTTGGACAACTCAGTGAGTCACCTTTTCTCGGTAATGTTTTGCCTTGCCATCTTGCTCTGTCTGCTGTGCCTCCGGTAGTGCCGTTCCCAGGTGGGTACCCCGCGGCCAGGAAGCGTGGCCTTCCTGGTCCCTCCGCATCTCCCTGCTCGCTGCTCGGCATGTGTGTGTGCACTGTGCTCGTGGTTGCTGACATTCTAGAATTATGGATTTCTGCTCACGTTAGGGTTTTTACGTGTCACATGGAATGGCTCCTTGGGCTGGAAGGGTTCCTTCGTGATGAGGAGCTAGGAGCAGCCCGGGCCTGGCCTCACCTGTCACAGTCCCCTGTGTGGTTGCCCCCGAAAGGGCCCTCATTAGCCCTGGGCAGTTACAGTAATGCTGGTGACACTGGAGTGCACAAGGGCACAGGGTAAAACAGGTGTGATTCGGTGCATGAGGAATTGGATCACAGCCGACCTCTGACCGCAGGGTGGGGTGTGCGGGCTGCTGTTTTACCAGTGCTCACAAACCTCAGATGCTGTCACGTTCAGGGTGGAACAGGCAGGGCCAGCGGGCACAGCGGCACCTCAGTGTCAACCCACTCAGTGGGCTGGAGGCCTCCGTTCACTGGCTGTCCCACACACAAGTGCAGGAATCGCTGCACTTTTCAGCGCAGTCACAGACGCACACAACCCAGTACGTGGCCATAAAAGCAGTGCGCCGTGGTGGGAAGGTACACGTGTAAGGTCACAACAGACTTCCCACACATCTTCTCAGCAGACACGTGGCCCTGCCAGCTGGGCAGCCCGACCTCAGACTGGGCGGAGAGCAAGGGCCGCTCTGCTGCAGCACGTTTAAGCTTGTTCCTGACGTCTTCAGTCGAGTGGGCGGTTTCCGGGCAGAGACCGCAGTGATCCCAGACTCTGCTGGCCACCTGTCCTTCGGCGAGAATAGTCCCCTCCCGTTGGAACACTCCGGCACTGTTTCCCTGAAGTGGGTTCTGTAGCAGAATAGGCCCCCAGGCGCCAGAGAAGCCGCGAGCAGTGCTTCAAGAGCAGGGTGCGAAGGAGCGCAGCGCGGCTGGTGGAGGGTTAAAGACGCGGGGCTCCTGCTGGCTCTCCTCGCTCGGTGTGTCCTGATCCCGCTCCACCCTCGTCTCCTTTGGGGTGGTTGGAAGTCACCTCATCTCTCTCTCCCCTTCCTTCTCTCTCTGCGTCCCTATCCTGTTGGGTTTCAGTGAAGACGAAATTGAGCCCCGCCCCCACTCTGTCCCCCCAGACCCGCTGGGCGGACTGACCAAGCAGTCGGGCCACGGGGTTTGGGGTTGCCATGTGTGGTGTCAGGTGCTCCGTCGGGGGAGCCCCCTCGTGCCTGAAGCACATGGGCATCCACCCAGGTCGCCGTGTCCCTGGGGGTGGCCGCTGAGCCCCGGCCGCCTTTCCGAGCCCAACGTCCATGTGTTGTACCTGCACGCCCAGGTCCAGTTGAGGCACCTTTGCCACCATTCAGTGGGCTCCCGTCCCCTCTGACTGTCCGTCTCCGCTGTCCGGCGGTGATACCTCAGGGCCAGCTCTGCCTGGGGACAGCGTCTCCCCGGCGCTGCGAGCAGGCACTTCAGTCCCGTGCCCAGAGCCCCTGCTCCTTCTGTGCTGCCGCGCACATACATCTGGCACTTCAAGTGCATGACGTCACCATCTGCATCTCTGAATTCTGAAGCTGTGGGGAGAGGTTATGCCATTAACCAGTCGGGCCCTGGAGACCTGATGGAGGTGGGCCGAGCGTGCGGACGGCCCTGTCCTTCCAGGTGGGCAACCCTCCACTGCTGTCTCCTTTGGCCCCATTCCAACCACAGTTAGGAGAGTGCGACGTCAGGACTGCCTCCGAGTGGCCTGCCACGAAACTCACTCCAGCGAACCTGAAGCAGCTCTGTTGCTTAAGGCAGTAAAAAAAAGTTGTTCAGTCCTCTAAGGGAGATGGGATTCGCTGAGTTTTAAGACCCTCCCCTGTCCCCTCGTCTTCCATGGGAGCCTGTGAAACACGAGGGTGGGGACCCCCAAATTCTGCTTAGGTTTTGTTCTGTTGTAAACACACAGACACGTGCAGGTGTGAGCACACAGGGCCCAGCTATTGGCCCCCATGCGTGCCACGTCCTGTGGTGGTCGGGGTCTTGTCCGGATTGGCAGGAGAGGGCCCTTCGCTGCCACGGATTTTCTGCCGTGGACACCCTGCAGAGAGAACCAAAGTTGGCCAGAGGGACACCTTGTAGACAGGACAGTGTTGGTTTACTAAGTTAGGTACATTTGTAAAGTGGACATAGTGTTTGCTGACAGGTGTGTGAACTTGAACACTTAGTCCATAATTCTACCAGCTGCACTGGCTGCACACCCCCCAGCCAGAAGTAAATGGCACTTTGCCTCTGTAACTGTTGTGTGAATATGCATGTCTCTCTGTTTCCCCTGCGGGCTTTGGGCTAGTGGGTTGAATATTGATCTTTAACAACCGGACATAAGATAGAGCTTATTTAAGCCATCCCCCTGTTTGTCCTGGGAGTGTACAAATTGACTAGGGAGGAGTGAGACTGCATCTCTGCGAATGTCAAGTTGCAGCGGTCCCACCTCAGTGCATTGTGCAGGACACCAGTGTTCAGATTTCACAGGACGTCAGGAAAGCACGGTGGCCGAGGCCCGAACCCCGTGAGAGCCCAACCTCACCTCCGCTTGTCGCCACTGGCTGCTCGCTTTGTGCTGGGAGGCTGGCTGGTCTGGCTGGTGCCTGGAAACGCTTTCTGTGTGCCCGTGTAATCGCCGTGGTGACCAGCACCCAGGGGCCGCCTGTCCTCTGACCTGGCCTCGCCGGGGACCTCCTTCCTCAGGAAGCATGCATGTGGCCGAGGTGCTGTCTCTGTGCCTCTCAGGTCCCCAGCCTCAGCAGTCACAGCGACAGAGCAGGATGGGCGGAAGTCTGTCTTCCGCCCTGTTCTCTCCGAGGGTCTGGCTGTCCCCTGTGTTTCTCAGTTGCAGGAAGATTAGCGTTTGGCTCCGGTCTGAGCGGTCTGTCCACGTGATCATTTCCTGCGTGAACGGCCACTGCTGGTTCCAGGCCTTTCTGGGCAGAATGTGAATCAAATCAGGAGGATCAGACCTAGTTTCTGATTCCCCGGGGCCCCGGCCCTGACTAGTCAGGGTGTGTCTGTGCGGGTGCCGGGCCCATGGGCGGCACCCAGCCTCGGTCTGTCCTCCCTCTGGAAGGTCCCGGCAGCTAACTGCACGCTTTCTCCCTCTCCTGCTTGTTTCGTCATGCCCTCCCCCCTCCGCTCGCCGCTGGCACGTGACCATGGCCTCCTGCTCACCTGCCAGCCTCCGGTCCTTCAGTTCCGACAGGTCTCATACCCTGAGCCACGCCTCCTACCTGCGGGACAGCGCCATGATTGACGACGCCGTCCTGGTCCCCAGTCACCAGGTAGGTGGCCCCGCACTTGCCTGTCACCGGGCTGCGGAGACTTCGGTTGCTGCTGGGTGTTGGGGGGTGTCCAGGGCAGCCCTTCTTCATCTGAAGGAAAGTCAGGAGAACCTTGTGACTCCTGGGGTTCGAGACTGGAGGCCTTTTCTAAACCGGGGAAAATGGTCAGTAGGTTTCTCGGTGACCCGCGGTTTTCTAAGGCCATACTGCTTGTTTCTTTAGCTGCTCTGTGTTCTGTGGGATTATGTATGAAAATCAGGCCCCTAGAGAGTCTCTAGTAGAGGGAACGGTGTGAGGTTGGATGCATTTATGGAAGGTTACGTGATACCTCTCGGTATTTAGAATTGTCACTGATGGAGAAGATGTAGCGTTTTTAGGGGGCACATTGATATTGGGCGTGATTGTGTCGGTGTTGGCCGGCTGGACACGCGACTACACCAACACCTGCTCTCTTCACAGGCAATCACACAGATGTGATCCAGCATCCACAGTGTCATTCACGCGGGGGTGCATGACAAATGAACGTGCCTGGGTCTTGCATCTTCAAGTGGGAGTTTCCCCCGGCGGGGCTGCCTGCCTGTGGCGCCCTGTTCAGAGGAAGCGGCACTTCAGTCTGAGCGAGGGGGGTGCACTCAACGCTGTCTCCGTGTCTAGGTGTCGGCGCTCACCAAGGAGGCAGAGAGGAACGCTTACCGCCTCAGCTGGGGCCCCGAGACCCTGGACAATGTGGCCCTGTCTTCCAGCCCGATTCACTCAGGGTGAGTCGCTGGTATCGTGTGTCCCGAGCGAGGGCAAGCGAGAGGGTGTGAAAATGACAGCTTTGTCCGGTGGCTGGAGCTGGTGGCTGGCTTACAGGGGAAGTGACCTTTGTTTAAACTTGTAAATAACGCGGCTTGGCCAACTCGGGCCCTTTCTGCACAAACCGGCAAACAGGGTCAGACTCAGTGAAGAAAAACCGACCCTTGTTTTTAGATAACCAGCAGAACCGCGTCAGCTTGCGAACTAACCAGCCGATACTGGAGGCGGCCCGACCGTTGACATTTTGTCTTTAAGAAGTCTGAAGAGGAGAGGCAGGGTTGTCTATTTTCTGGAAAGTTGTACATACTAAGATTAACTGACTGGTTAATAGATGCCTTTGCTGACACATGAATGCCTTCGGAATGATGTTTCTGGAAGTCCGAGTCCTGTTCTGTTTACGGCAGGAAACGTGATGTGGCCGTTGGTCCTGCCCTTCCTGGGGTCAGTGGCCACATGCGCCACTGAGCGAACTGCGTCTGAGCAGCTCAGCAGAAAGGAGGGCTCTGAGTTCGTTGTTGTAGACGAACTTCATGACGTTCTGTAGGGAGAAGAGTGCAGTTGTGCGGAACGCAAATTCTGTGAGGAGTTGCAGATTGCGACACTCTTCACAATCGAACTTCCCCTTACAGTTCAGTAGTTTGGGTCATGTGGTCATTTCGTAATTATATGTAAAGCCCTAAAATTTACATGTTCATTTAATCACTTTTTCTAAGCCCTGTTCATATATTGTCTAACTAAATACAATACTTTGTATTCCTCCAAACTCCTTATCCATAATCCCCAGGACTATTTTGAACTGTGGATCCTTTCTTGTTTTTATTATGCTAAAATATTTTCCTTTCAGGAAAGCATTCTAAGATGTTTTTAAAAATTTTAGGGCCTCTTAGTTTAACCTTCCACTAGAGATTCATAGAATATGAAACTAGTTACATAGATATGGGAAACAGTAAGACTTATTTCCTTGTTAGAAAAGTAAAAGCTGGTTCCTAATGCAACACTTATTCGAGGAAATAAAAACCAAAATAAAGCTCATCCAAAATTATTTACATATTTTAACTGTACAATGAAATAATTAAAATCCAATGGCTATACATTCTTCAAAAAGTATAACATTGCACTCTGCTACTAAACTCCTGAATAAAGGTGAGAAGAAGGAAAAGCTGTTTGACCCTGAGTGTTGACGGTAACAGATCCCAGTCCACAAACCAGCTGAGTCCCATCCTCACTGGCTACCCAGGGAAAGATGATCTCAGCCACAATGTGATTAACCGATAATGGCTGAATTGACCACAGAGTCAATGTGGAGAGCATTCGTGGTTAAAGATCAATCACTTATTAAGATAGTATCTCTACAGTCTTGGTCTCCAGTAAACTGGTTCCTCCCAGAACAACCAGTGGGATCCCTGACTGAACGTCCTCAGCTCCCTGAGCAGAGGCCAGGCCCCACCGGGTCCCCGTAGTCTCTGCCGTCTTGGGCCGTGGCTTCCTGATGTCAACAGGTGCCAGGTGTCCAGCAGTGCACGTTTTAGACCAACTGTGAGGAAGGCTGGCTAGCAGCTTCCATTCCTGCGGAGAGCCGGGTGGTTGACCTGTCTCGAGTTCCTCTCGTGTTGCTGGATTCTAGAGGGCCACGCCTTGAGCAGGCACTGAGAGAAACAGGTCAGCAGGCCCAGCTCCCCTCGAAGAGACACACCTGTGTCATTTGATGCTGGAAGACAGTCTGTGGAAGAGAGAGGACGCAGTGTCCCCTTTGGAGGGGCTCGGTCAGACTGCATCTCGGCCCTGTCACCTGGGGTTGTGGCATGGGCCAAGTTAGGCAGACGGTCAAAGGTCAGAGTTTCAGTTCACTTCTCTGGAAGGGGAATGTTATCTTATGGATCCCACAGGGGAACCTTCAGGTTACAGGCTTCTTAAATAATTAGCATTTTGTCCGGAAAGAAGAGTACTTAGCAGAGTCTAGTCAGTACTTACACATCCCTGCACACACCTTCCGGATGGTTCCCGAACTCCAGACTAGCCAAGCCGACTGCATTCTGAGTCCCCTGGGTGACACAGTCCTCCTGTCAGGTCGACTCACAGTTGTTTTCAGTTGGACCCTGTTGCCCAGCGATGCCTCACTTGCTGTAGTGTTTGCGCAAACCCACGGGACCCATGGCTCTGACCAATGAGGAGTGACCGCCGAACCCTCGATCCTGTGTGTCGTGGCGTTTGAAAGCTACCACCAGATGAATGGACATGAACTGCATCCATGGTGTCCCATCATTGTCCCAACATTGTTGATTTTTTGTAGTTTTATTCATTATATACCCGGTTCCTGAGTTGTTTTTATATATTTTTTCAAGGAACTGGGGTCCTTGGGCAAATTCTTAAGCCATTCCCAAATCTGCCCAAAATGTCAGGAGAAAAACAGTTTTTTGACAGAGGGGGTAATAAAGTGAGCTTTCTTAACACACCTGCCATTGGTTTCAGACGGGACATTCTAACGGGGTCCCCGGTGGGGCTGTAGGCGAGCGGAGGGCCCAGCTGTCCCCCGAGCCTAGTGGTTTCTTCTGCCTCTGCTCTGGGCTCCCAGTGGCTGACGTCGCGACCCAAACAGTCCGACTGCCCAAGAGACACAGCGGACCTCTGGCCAGAGAAAGGCTGACAGTTATCTTCCAGGGGTGGTTCCTCAGAGTGGTGTGGCTGACTCATCAGTGAGCCGGGGATGTCGCTAGCTGCCCAGCGATGCTTGAACCAGCATCCTTGTGAATTCACAATTCTCAGTTTCATGAGTGCTTGTGAATGAGCAGATGTAAGGCCTAGTTCCTAGTAATGGTTCCTTTTTCTATTCATTTCAGGTATTATTTCAAAGCTCTTTATTTTTATAGTTTTTTAATGAGAGCTACATGCCAGCAATTAAATGTCAGTTTCTCATGTTATTCTACAAGAAGTTGTAGCAACTAGAAGTCCATTAAAGATTGATCTTTTTCATAAAAACACACCGAAGGCAATTTTGCTGTGAATCTAAAGCTACTCCAAAAAGTAAAGTCTGTTAAAAAAAACCCATGAAGCTATCAGCCCAGACAGGGGAAGTGGATATTGGAAATTCGAGGAAGTGAAGATTGTTTGCTGCTTGACAACATTAATATTTCAGAACCTCGAGCAGTTAACTTGGTTGTTCGTGTATTTCAAATGCCCTAATTTTTTAAAAGGCACATGAAGGTAAATTCTTTTGGGTGAAGAAAATAACTATATAAGTAGTTCCACAACTGTTTCGTAAGGTTGGCCTTCTGGTCCCTTAAACATGTATCCTGTATGTCAGACATAAGCCAGCGGGGGGAGCAGACAGGCCTGTGCCGTGCGTGGGGTCCGACCGGGCCCCCCCCCCCCAGCTGGCCAGCAGCTGGGGCAGAGCCCACAGTCTTGAAGGAGCACCGAGACTTTGCTGGCACAGTCTCTGCTACCTGCCTGTGGGCGATTCACACTACCTACTCTGCCTTATCGTTTCTGCCACTGCTTGTCCTGGAAGCCAGTCTTTAAATTGTGCCTTTTCTGTTTGCATTCCTTCTCTGGTGGCCCACAGGGCACTGCCAGTCTTGAGGAAGGGTTAACAGTGTAAACAAAAGCTTTGGAGACAAAGCTCTGTCCGTCAGTCTCAGCCTTTGTAACTTTCGTTTCGATGCTCCTCAATGGTTTCTGTGCTCTGGGACACTAGCTTTGTCAGTGCCCCGCAGCCAGCGCTGAGCAGGGCTGCCAGTGGGTGCCCATGGCCCCCTGCGCCCCAGGGCCCTGAACGGGGCCCCCGGAGCCCACCCCGGCCCCTCTCAGCATCTGTGCAGAGCGATGCCCCCTTGTGGCTTCTCCATCTTTCCTCCGTGAAGACTGCAGCGATGTGGGAAAATCTGTTTCATTCCAAAGCCACTTGGGGTCCTCTGGGATGTCCCACAGCCCCTTCTCTGTGCTAAAGTATCTGTTCTGTTGCAGCCGTGCCTCTCCGTGTCTCGATCGCGACAACAGCAGGTGACTGTGCATCCCCTGCCGCCTGTCCCCGCCGCCCCCACCCCCCGCAACCCAGGGTGCTCCAGTGCTCCAACACCTGTCAGGGACACAGCTGCACCGGCCACATCCCCGCCAGGTCTCCTTTCCCTGTGGTGGAGGGAAAGTGGGCAGTTTTCATTTCGCTGGAATTTTCTGGGATTTTGCCCAAAGTAACTCAGCCCTGCAGGGAAGGCCCGCCTGACTGCGGCTCCCCATGTCGCCACTTCTGTGGCAGGAAAGCGCGGTGGACCTGTTTTAAAGTTCTGTTAAAAGCAGTGACTTTGTCCCTTAGCAGGTTTCTTTAAACCCTGCATTCCAGGTGAGCTGCAGGCTGGATGTGTCTAGGAGTGCATCCTTGCTAGTGCAGCTGCAAACCCAGCCTTTGGATACTTTGGAAGTTGCGCCACGGCGTGGGGCTAGTCGGCCTTCTGAAACATCCATTGTTCGTTCAGTACATTATTTTTGAGGGTTCGTACCATGACAGCATTTTTGTCACTCAGTCATCATCATGTCCGACAGGTTGTCCACAAGTACAGCAGTTCCGTATTTCCAATTTTGAAAATTTTACATCCATCCTTTCAGTTTTCTGAAACACTAAACATGATGTTTCTACCTGTGAACACTGTGAGTGATAAATGGCTTTTGGGTGATTTTAGCAAATTTGAGCCACATCTTTTTTAAAAGACGTTTTCCATCCCTGTTTTAGCGGACGGGAATGGGGGGTTTCCAAGGATTTGAGGGGACCGTGGAGCAGAAGGCTCGGACGTGGCATCCTCACCAGAACTGGACCTGTGGGCCTGGCAGTGTGTGCAGATCACTGAAGCACCCAGTGACCCTTTTTCTCCCTATTTTCACCCCAAAACTAACTGAATGCTACAGAATCCTCCCCACCCCGCCCAGGCTACTGGATGAATTGAATTGAACTAAGCACCCTTGACTCGGGGGAGGGTGACCCTCAGCAGACCAGGCCCCTCACCCCTGCCCCACCCTCCTCCAAGCATGTATCTGTGTAGCTAATCCGGTTGCCTCAGGCGAGTCATCTGCATAATAATGGTGGGTCGCTTTGGCTTTTATTCTTTTTAAATTGTGATAACACTGAATCTCACAATTTAGAAAATCTCAGTAAGAATTTCTAATTTGCATGATTGCTGAGTTTTATCCAAAGTAAGACCTGCAGTTTTAGCCAAGGACAGCATGTGACACTTCTGTCTGTAGAGTCTTAGTCAGTGTGCGGTGCAGCTCATGCTGCACAACCGCTTCTGCACAACAGACTTCTGCACAACCGCGCGTTGACTGGGTTGACCGCGGAGCAAAAAGGAGCCTGTTTCTCGGCAGGGCTGCAGTGTGTGCCTGTGCCTTCCCAGCAGGAAAGCCCCCAGAGCACCTGCAGCAGGACTGCCGGCAGCTTGCCGGAGCCCGGCCGTGGCGGCAGCAGCAAATGGTGCAGGGGAGTTAATACCGGGAGCCACTATGGAGTGTGTGTATGGGCATCTCGTTTTAGGGGGAGGAAATGGAGACCTGAAGGTGTGAAGCGACTGGTGTGTGGCCACAGCAGTGCTTCAAGGCAGAGAAAGATCAGTGGGACTGGAGAGGGGCCCAGGGAGGCCACGGCGCTGCGGCGGCAGTGCCCTGGGAAGCAGTGGTCCGAATTTTATTTGAGTAGAGATGTTCAGAAAGGAGCAAAAGCTCCATCATCCCATTAAACCGCTTCAGCAATGTCCCGGGTTCACTCTAGGCACTCAAAAGAGTTAGCGTCCCCATTTGGTTCTTAGATGTGCTGTGCTGCCCTTTTGAAGACGTCCAAACTCCCCCAAGCCAGGGGCTGCAGGGGAAGGAAGGCGAGAGGAGCAGCACTGAGGCGCCACACGTCTCTGTCTCTGTCGTAGGGGCTGGGTCCGCAGCTCCCTGCCTGGCCTGTGGCCGCACCGACCACAGGCCAAGCCCCCGTCAGGCTCCGGCTCCCCGCACACACCTCGCTTTGCGTTTTCACTTCGATGCCTCTCACCTCCGATGGCTTATCGACAGTGTCTGGTCCCAGTTTTGATCTCCTGAAAACACGAGAGAACCAAACCTATTAAATCGACTCTAGCATCACCTCACGACTCAGCACCGTACAGCCATCCACTTTTCCTGTGGTGCAAAAAAGTGGTCTCTTTCATCTGCTTTTGGGTTTTGGAAATTTATGCAGAACAACTGTTCCCTCGTACTGCCAACCCAAGTCCCGGCACCTTTTGAAATCTGACATTTTAATGAGAATGCTCAAAGGCTTACCCAATTTTGTTACAAACGATTGGGACTCAGTGATCAGCACATTGACTTCCATCTAAAAGGCTTCCCACCCAGACAGAGCTTCAGTCACTGGCCCTCTCATTCCCTGTTGTTTGGAGAAGAGACTGCTTTCAGGTCATGGCTCCACCCGCTCAGCTGTTTTATCAGCTGGCTGTTCTGCAGTTATGTTGCTGGAGTCTGATTCCGTGGTTCTAGGGGCCGGAAGACCCTCGTGTGGTTGTTTGAATGAGTTCAGAGTGGATCGGCGGCCTGGAGACCGGACAAGTACACCCCTTCTACACGAGCTGTCCTCCCCTGTATTAGACGTGAATCGGGACAGCGTCTCCCAGCTTGCTCTTCTCACTCTGCTCACTCACTCATTCAGCAGTTGTCCTCTTCCCTACACGTGTCACCCACCTTGTGCCAGGACCTGGGGGACACAGGGTGGCTGCTGCCAGGGCTTCTTCCCAGGCACCAGGGATGAATGTGATTTTGGGTCAGCGAAGCCTTCCTTAGGGCTCAGACCCTGAGCCTGTGCCCCACTCTCAGCAGGGCAGCCCCTAGTGGGAGGGTGACAAATGTCTCAGGAACAGGAAGCTGTGGGGTGAATGGGAACAACAGGGTTTCGCACGGAGCAGCCAATGAAAAAGGGGTCAAACACGTCCCAACGTGTTGTTCCAGCCAGCAGTGTAGCCCTTCAGCCTCTGGATAGAAGGTCCCCAGAAGGGATGCTCTGCACACCCCGAGGTGGAGACCGTGGCAGCAGGAGCCAAGCCAGCACACAGGTGCAGACACCTGGTGGGTGCCTGAGCGGAAATGCCCGAGTGCCTTCAGCAGGTGCAGACGGTAGGGAAGGCTGCTGTTACAAGTTTGCAACAGCACAGGCAGAAACTTCAGTAGCTTTTCTCTAGTTTTCATAAAAATAACACAAACATAGTCAAAGTCATAAGACAGGAAGAAAAACCTTCATATTCGCCACAAGTGTCAGCTAGTTCTTCCATTCTTTTGGGTAACAGCATATTTTATAAAGCAGGTGACATTCTCACACAGTGTTTTGATAAAGACCAGAACCATCCACATTTGGGCCCGAACTGTCCACTCCCCCCCCCCCCCCCCCGACCTNACCCCCCCCCCCCCCCCCGAGTGCAGTGTGGCCACAGTAAGCACTCCGTGGGCCAGGGTGCCCCGGCCTTGGGTGCCTCCCGCATGGTGGCTGCACAGGCTCTGGGCCCTGCCTGTGCGCTTGGGGGCCAGCAGTGGGCGCTCTGTCTAATCACGTGCCCGGCGAAGCCTGTGCTCTGCTGTGAGGGGTGCTGAGCTCTCTCTCCTCACTTGGGTGAAAATGACACAAGCGCACTGTGCTTCCGTCTCTCAAGGACCTGGGCTGGACACCTTCCCATGTGTTGGGTGTTGCCGTGGACACAGTGCTGTGTGGGGCACCAGCCCGGGCTGCTGGCTGAGCCCAGGTGCCTCCGAGTGCTGCTTCCTTCCTGCTGTTTTGGTGTCCAAACCTTGCAATGCAACGACACGGCCAAAGACAGCGACAGGGCTCGTGTCTGGGACACACGCCGCCTGCCCACGTGTCTGTGTGTGTGTGCAGGCAGAGCTGCTCCGGGGCAAAGCCAGTTCCTCCCGGACATCAGTGAGGGTGGTGACGGACAAAGTGACAGGAGCCCCGCTGACCCTCGGCGTTCAGACCGACCCTTCCCCCTGGCACACAGACAGGCCGAGCCGCCTGGGATGGATGGCTGCCCGTGAACCATGAGCTGGGCCGAGCAGGAGCAAAAATGACAGAGACGCCCTTCCACTTCTAAATTCTTGCCTGTGATTCTCTACATTCACTTTGCTACACTTTGGGGACAGTCACACGGCACTGACACTCTCCCTGGCAGGAGCCAGGGTTTCCCCCGTCACACATGGAGCAGAAGGGCCATCCCCTCTCTCCTTGCCCCGACCTTGGCTCCTGTGAGCTGGATGCACACGCACGGTGCGACCTAGGGGAAGACCTGTGCATCCTTCTTCAAGTCACAACATGACAGTGAGTTGGCCAAGACGCAACTTGGAATCAACTTACAGCAGCTGCTCTGTCCTCACTTCTCTCTCCGGGGGGGGGGGGGGGGNTTTGGGGCGCACACAGGAAGGTGACTCCTTGGCATCTTCACAGAATCCCATTCCACTCTCCATGTCAACTGCATATGTTTGTGACGTAGTTTATTATGACCATTGTCAACAAAAATTAGGGGAAACCTTAGGTTTCAGATAAAAATAGCATGGAAATTAAAACAATAGCACAACCAAAATCAAGGCATTGGTGTAAAGTAGAAAGACTTTTAAAGACAGATTTTTCCTGCCGTGCATGTCAAGAACGAGGGGATGACTTGAGGACACAGCGCACGGGCTGCAGTGACCCCCAGCGAGCTGGTGCCCCTGCCCGCGACCTTGCAGACTCGGCCACTGTCTGCTTTCCCTTTCAGCTTCCTGGTCAGTTTCATGGTGGACGCCCGCGGGGGCGCCATGCGGGGCTGCAGGCACCACGGGCTGCGCATTATCATCCCGCCACGCAAGTGCACGGCCCCCACGCGGGTCACCTGCCGCCTGGTGAAACGCCACCGACTGGCGACCATGCCCCCGATGGTGGAAGGGGAAGGCCTGGCGAGCCGCCTCATCGAAGTCGGACCCTCTGGTGCTCAGTTCCTGGGGTAAGAGTCTCTGATAAGCCTCCCACTTTGTCACCGGTGAGCGTGCATCCCACCGGACGCCACTAGGCCGGAAGGCACAAAGGTACGTCAAACGTTGTAAAGGGACATTGGCCCTGTGGAATTTTCTGAAAATTGGAAGTAGCCTCTGGAGGCCTAGCTCCACTTCCACACCTGTTCTTTCAAGGCTGCCATGGGCTCAACTGTGAGGCTAGTTACGACCCTTTGTCAGGGATGTGGCAGCAGCCGCTGGCCTCCCAGTGTGGGTGACTGCGGTGGGCCATGGTGGGCATTCTTTGCCCCACCGAGGCCTATATGGGAGAGTCGTAAGAAAAAACACTGCTCTATTCCAGACGTGAGTGTAAGGCCCCGTGCAGTTAGGAGAGAATCACCCTTGGGAACGGAGTCACCCTTTATAGAAGAGCCCAAGGTCACTCTGCGTCCTGTCTCTTCCGTCACCACAGTCACCGCCTTGTGTCTGACAATCACACAGGCAGGCTGTCTGGTCACAGTGGTCATTGAGACGATGAAATCTAGACGCACGTCTACTATCCTTGTTTTAGCAGTTTTGAGCCAAAATTAGCCTTTCCTCTTCTATTTGTTTGAATGGCTGCTGTTTTATTAAGTGGTATTTCAATCTGGCAAGAAATACGTAGCTTCCGCTGAAAACTGACAAAAAGATGACGTTCTGGAGGGGGATGAGTTTCAAAATATTTTGAAACGAATCAATTGTATTTAAGTCCTGTCACAGCAAGCCTTTGTTCTCAGATATGGGGACAAAGTCCTGTGTGTCATGAGCCCTTATTTTGCTGGTGTCACGTCGGGAGAAGGTTCTTGCTCTGGAACTAGGAGTCGTTCTAAGACCTAGTAATTGGGAGCCAACTGTTGGTGGGTTGCTCTGAATTACGTGTCTGTTTGCGGTTCTAGAAGCCCCCCTCCAGAGGGAGCCCTCGGGTCTGGGTGGAGCCGGTCTGCACGCCCTACCCCTTGCTGCCTCAGGCCCGTCCCCACCCTCACTCGGGTCGCGGGGGCACATCTGTGTGGGAACGTCCGTGGAAACATCAGGCCTCTCCGCAGAGCCCGAGTTCTCCCGGTGTTCCCAGCAGCTTCGCCGTTCCTGCGGAACAGCACATTCTTCCTGTTTCGGTTCATGCCCTGGCCCTGGGGGAGCCTCCCCAGGGCCAGCCCCGCCCCCGTGAGCCCTGGCGTTCGGCACCTCCATTGAGCATTCGAGGCCATCTGCGCCTGGCTCCCCGTGACCAATGGAGGGGGCAGAACCAGAGCCGGCCCTGCCGGTCTGCGGTGACACTGGGGCGCTGGGAGCCGCACCTGAAGCTGACTGATGTTCTCTCTCTCACTGCTGCTTTGGATGTGCTCAGTAAACTCCACCTGCCAGCGGCTCCCCCCCCACTTAATGAGGGAGAAAGCTTGGTCAGCCGCATCCTTCAGCTGGGGCCTCCTGGAACCAAATTCCTTGGGTAGGAGCGACTTAAAGCAAATTGATGGCTGTGGGCCCCCTCCTCCTGCAATATGATTTCTCTTTTGTCATCGTGCCATGACATGTCCCTCTCTATGATTTAAATCCTGTATATGACCTCTCTTTAGTGGACCATTTCCGACCCCTGTGGTATGTGACTTTTGTTTCTGAGTGATGTTTCTATGCCTTTTCCCTTAAAGTGCTGTGACCTTCATTTTCGTTAAAGCATGAGCCCTGCCTAGTGGTACTATGTGCTAATTATGGTGTCGTTATGGTAAATTTGGAGTCTGTATCAAAGCAACCTGGACTGGAAGGCCGACGGCCTCTGTGAACCGAGAGGGAGTGTGCCCCGAGAACCTCCAGCTGCGTGCGCTGCGGGCCCGAGCCTCACAGGCACCGGGCACAGCTGTCTGTGGGGTTCGCGGGCCACACCGTGCGCGCTGCTGGTGGTGCTCTCACTGGACCCCTGAGTGTGTGCCGCCGCAGTTTCCGCGGTTCCCACGGTGCCTGAGCCGCGCCTGTCCAACCGTGGCATCACTCTGCCCCTCGCAGGGAGCGCCTGAGGAGGCTGGTGCACGTTGCAGATACCCATGTCTCTCTACACATATTGAAGAAGTTCCAGAACGCCTCCTGCACGCACAGGGGAGCGTCACAGGGCTCTAGGCAGCAGCGCGTCCCTGGGGACCTGTGCCCCGAAGGGGGACGGTGCTCTGTGGCTGTTGTTAGCCAGTGCCCTGTCCCCAGAGAGAGGAATCCAGGTCACTTTGCCACAGACAGTCGCGTGCATGCCCGCCGCGGCAGGCTCCTGTCCACACCGGGTGTCTTGCTTGCTGCCAGGCCTGTCATCGTGGAGATCCCCCACTTCGCCGCCCTCCGCGGGAAGGAAAGGGAGCTGGTGGTGCTGCGCAGCGAGAACGGCGACAGCTGGAAGGAGCACTGCTGCGAGCACACGGAGGATGAGCTCAACGAGATCCTCAACGGCATGGACGAAGGTGCCAAGCAGGCGTGGCCCGGCTCCGAGGGGCATGACTGGGCTGTGAGGGGGCGTGGCAGTGAAGCACTCGGCATCTAGGGCCACGTGTGTGTGCATGCACATGTGTTATTCCGGCACAGCAGGTGTCTGGTGTGCTCCCTGGTGACAAGTCAGGTGCATAGTACATTTGCCTGGTCTTCTGTCGTGACCTTCAGGAAAATAAAATCTGAATCCTAGGGACCTGCTCAGTCCAAACTTTCCGCTTTTCAAGCCCGTCTTCATTTCTGTCTTGCCCGCCTGTCTGCCCTGCTGTGGGTGGGGAAACGCCTGTGGCCCCGTGAGCGATGGCAGATGGCATGGAGGTGGCTCGTGGGTGGTTGCAGGGAATCGAAACCCAGGGCTCATGGACATCGTGCCACAAAGGCCCTTTTCTACACACACAGGGGCTGCCTCAGTGACAGTTACTGCTGGAGGGACCCCGTAGACACAGGCCTGCAGGATAGACTGGGTCCCGCACGACACCCTGAGGCCTGAGAGTTGGGGTGCAGTGAGGGGGGGACCCAGTGTGCTGGTGAGGGGAAGGCCTCCTGGTGTTGGCCATGACCACGCACGCTGTCGCCTGCAGTGCTGGATAGCGCCGAGGACCTGGACCGCAAGCGCATCTGCCGCATCGTCACGCGTGACTTCCCACAGTACTTCGCCGTGGTGTCGCGCGTCAAACAGGACAGCCACCTGATTGGGCCTGAGGGCGGCGTGCTGAGCAGCACCGTGGTGCCTCAGGTGCAGGCCGTGTTCCCCGAGGGGGCGCTGACCAAGAGGATCCGCGTGGGCCTGCAGGTGCGCTGGGCGTGGGGCCGGGGGCGCTGCTGGGTGTGCGGGCGCATGGCCTGGTCAGCGCGCGCTGGAGAGGGGCCTCCCTGGCACACAGTGGGTCTTTTACAGGAGGGCGAGTAACCCCCACCCCAGTTCCACACTGACAGCCACCATGCTGAGGGATGAGACAAAAAGCAACATATTAAAACGATCTATTGTTTGTCATACGTTTTCTCTGCAAAGGCTCAGCCAATGCACAGCGAGCTGGTCAAGAAGATCCTTGGGAACAAGGCCACCTTCAGCCCCATAGTCACGTTGGAGCCTCGAAGGAGGAAATTCCACAAGCCAATCACCATGACCATCCCTGTCCCCAAAGCTGCCAGTGACGTCGTGCTGAATGGCTTCGGGGGAGAAGCGCCAACTTTGAGGCTGCTGTGCAGTATAACAGGTGAGGCCCCCGTGACAGGGGAGGCTCTGGGACAGGGTGTGCGGCCCTGTGGTGTCTCTGGGCCACCCGGCAGGAGCAGCGTTGTCTTGGGCAACACATAATCACAAAAAATCTCAACGTTTTAAATGAATTTGCGCTTTTGTGTTGGGCCGCATGTGGCCTGTGGGCCCAGGTCGGACACCCTTGCGTCTGGAAGAAGACACCTGGACAGGTGAGGCTTGCCTGAGGTCATACCTCAGACTCCCGAGGAGCTGAGAGTCACACGCAGGCCCGTGGACCTGTCAGCCTTCACGGAGCCTCACCTCGTACCTTTCCAAAAATAAGCATCATCCTGAGTGATTGTATCCGGTAGTTCACATCTGACCTCTGTCTGGGAGTTGCTTAGGTCTCCCTCCTTGGTCTGTTAAACTGACTTTGGAAAAACAGAGGAAAGTGTGTCCAGGATTCACTGAGCTTGGTCTTTTCAGTTGACGGTTGTAGTAGCATTCAGACGACTGCCAGACTCCAGACAGACGCTCCCAGAATGTGCTGGTCTGAGCAATGACCGAGAGTGGGAGGGCACCCCACCCCACACCCCATCACTTGGCTGGTGACCCCCCCGTTCACGCCGACCCTGAGCTGCTGGTGTTCTGTCAACATTTGGGCCACTGTCAGAGGGAGTGACCGTCGGCCTCGGTCACCTGGGGGGTTGCCTCACTTCTTCATTTAGGGGCCTTGTTTCCCCTGCTTCCTTCTCTTTCGGCTTCTCCCTTCTTATCCATGTATTTCTACACTTGTGACAGCGAGCCATGGAGACCACCCCCTACATTTAATAAAATGCAAAATTCTACCCCTCAGTTTAATAAAAGGCAAAATTCAAAACACGTGGGCCCACAGGGGCACAGGGGAGCTCTTCCTCACTCCTGGTTGTTACCGTGCCTCTGGCTTGGGTGTCCTCCCGTTGTTCGGGGCTCTGTGCACCCTTTCATTCCCATGAGATACAGTGTGTGGACTCGAGGTAGGAAAGACTCAACGTGCGGGCTTTTCCTGATCCTGCCATCAGCCCAGTCAGCGGACCACATGGCTGAGACACTGTCTGCCGGGTTAAGCTTCCCGTGGGCCTCTGTCCGTCTGTCCATCTGTCTGCAGAGTTCATTGAGCTCTTAATGCTTCCCAAGATTTTTTTGCTAACCTTCCATTGTACATGGAGAGAAAGTTTTATTTTATGAAAAATAATTGTGTGAAATGCGAAGTTCAGGAACAACAGAGTACCTGGGTTCCCCATTATTTTAACAAAGCCTTCAGCTCCTTGGTCAGTTACAGGGTCTTTTGCAATCGTCGGTGGTGCACAGACGTATCTTCAGGGCCAGCAATCCCAGTCCAGGCCTCCGAGTGTCCGACAGAGGCCTGGACATCTGGCAGCTCGGAGCGGGAGTTCAAACAGCCGCCCTCACCCGGCTCCGGAAGCAGGGTCAGCTGTCCCGTCTCCACTGCCTTTTAGTCACTTGGCTCCCAGTGTGTCACAGCGGGGGCAGGGCCTATGCCGGCGACCACAGCCAGAACCACAAAGACTCGCTTCATGACCCCGAGTCCAGAGTTGTGCCTGGTGCCTCAACGGTCCTGTTATTTTAGGTGGAACCACCCCCGCCCAGTGGGAAGACATCACGGGAACTACGCCGCTGACATTTGTCAACGAGTGTGTCTCCTTCACCACCAATGTGTCCGCCAGGTATGTCGTGCAGCCCGGCCCCGACCACACCAACCTGCTGTGGCTGCTGCTGTGTTTGATTCCGTTTCTCAGGTTCTTCAAAAGCGGGTTTTTGCTAGTTTGGTTTTCAACATGGTCTGTGTTGCTCTTCCCATTTTAAACCAGACCCCTGCCGCTGCAAACGGAGTAGTGACGACACGGTAACAGAGTGTACCCAGCCAGATTAAAATCTGAGGAAAACAAGCGATGGTCAGGTCGGTCCCAGGGGCCTCGGGAACAGCGTGGTTCCTGCTGTCAGCAAAGAGCAGAGCTGCTTTTCAGCAGGATGGGGCCAGGTCGAAGCCAGGCTGGTGACTCATGTGCCCGACGTGTTTTGGTGGCTCCTACCCTCGTGGACGTGGCCTGGTCTTGTCCATGGCACGCACTAGCCCATTTACTGTTTGTTCTGCACGGGGATCTATGAAGGGTGCTGGGCACTGCCCACACATTTAATTTGTCTCGACCACAGACTTGGCCGTGTGTCCATTGTACAGTCGGAGGATCTGACACCCAGTGGGTTTGGGCTCAACTTCCTGCTTGGGGGGCAGAGGAGAAGGGCACGCAGAGACTGCTCAGGGATGCGGCAGCTGGGCTGGTGGCTCTGTGCTTGGCAAACCCTACTCCTTCCTTCACACGCAGAGAGGATGGGAGCTGAGGGCGTGGACCCGGAGGCACTGCAGGGGCCCAGGGGCTGCACGCTTCTGGTGGCCAGAGGGGAGCCCAAGAGCAGGGGCCTCCCGGCTTGTGTCAGAACCTGAGGGGCAGCGACAGGTGGGAGAGAGGACCCTGGGGACAGCAGCATGCCCCAGGGTCTCAGGTCAGACAGGGTACCACAGTGGGGCGTGCTCAGGAGAACACGCGCCCCTGGTGACCATGCTCCTGTGTCCACCGTGAGCTCCCAGACAGCTGAGGAAACGGTGAGAAGAGCACAGACGAGTCAGAGCAACGGGGAGGGGAGTGCCTGCTGACAGTAGCTGCTGCGTTGAACTCGAGACCACTGTGCTCAGGGAAGCCCCGGGACAGGCTCCACACGTGTGGTTCTGAGAACACGGAAGTTCACGGAGACGGGGCATCTGCCAGGTGTCACATTTGGGGGAGAGAGGCAGTTAGAAGTGGGTGTTTCGTGGGCTCCGCATTCTGTGTGGGCCAGTGGAGATGGGGGCCCCGTGTGGTGAACGCGCTTCACCGTGGTTGACATGGTAAGTTTTATGTTATGTGTATCTCACCAAAGCAGTAAAAAGGACAAGAGAGATGGAAGAGGAACTGGAAGAAACAGGCTGAGGGGGAAAGGGAATCTCAGGGCCGTGGGCCCACCATGGGGAGGAGGCACTGTCGTGGAACGAGGCTTAGAGCCGCAATGCGGGCGCCCTGGCGTGCGCGTGACAGCAGAGGGAGAAGATGGCCCTCAAGTGGCCCCAGCTCTCTCCACGGGGTGTTCCTCCTAGAGCCGGGCATGACATGCGCACAGGACTCAGTGGGGAAGTGGCCAGGCCAGGCCACAGGCTCAGTGCAGCTGCTAAGCTCACGGAGCCCCCAAACTGGTGACGTCCCCCAGGGGCCATGCTCTGTGGCCCTGACAAGGTCTGCGGCAGAACAGATTCCCAGGTAGTGGGGCGGGTCCCCCTTGGGTGACGGGAGAGGTTTTGGAAGAGTGACGAGATGAGGCAAACCTGGGTCAGTTTTATTGAGGAGTGTAGTCTGTGGAAAAGAAGTGAGAGGAAAAGGAGAGGAATGGAGAGGCTTGCGGCTGCCCCAGCCCGAGGTCCAGGCAGCACAGCTCAGGTTCAGGTTCGCACCGCCTGACAGTGCTGGGCCATGGGGCGTGGACTTCTGAAGACTGGACATGTGGACGCACGTGTGTGAAGAAATTCACACAGACATGAGTTTTATAGTTGGCGGCAAACACAGCACAGTCCTCAGTGCCCCCTGCCTCTCGCTCTGCACTTTCCTGTCTCACCTGGTCTCCCGTCTCACTCTTGCCCTTTTCCAAGAAGCACTTAGCAGCGACTTCGATCCCACTGGGGGAATGGGCATTTTTCGGCTGCTGCACGTTAGCTTCAGGCGACTGACCTGGAACCGTTTTCTAGGTTCTGGCTGATAGACTGTCGACAAACCCAGGAATCTGTCGCCTTTGCCTCCCAAGTGTACCGAGAAATCATCTGTGTGCCCTACATGGCCAAGTTCGTGGTGTTTGCCAAGTCCCACGACCCCGTTGAGGCCAGGCTGCGGTGTTTCTGCATGACTGACGACAAGGTGGACAAGACCCTGGAGCAGCAGGAGAACTTCGCCGAGGTGGCCAGGAGCCGGGACGTGGAGGTGGGTGTTCCGGACAAGGTGGGCTGGCATGCGTGCCTCTATTGATGGGTCACATGTAAAACTGCACTTCCTGAAGAAAGCCATAAACTAAAAAAAAAAATAGACATCTACATCTTGATCAGTTAGAAGGTCAAGGTCCAAAATCAGCTATTTTTAGACGGTTGGGACCAGTCCTGTGGGCACGGCCTCCGAGTATGGGAGGTAACAGTCTTCCCTGACAGATTTTCTTCGGGAAAATTGTGACTTATTGAGCACGTCTGTAGCAACGACAACAGTTTAGATGGTTTTATATTTCCTTGATGCTCTTACCGATTTTCGGCCGTAAAGCAAGCAGTTGGGAAGCACGTCCTTACTGCGAGTGTGGAGCGACGGGGCGTTTCCACGGCACTTCTGGTGGTGGCCTTGCTCGTCAGCGTGGGTGTGGGGTCAGTAGCCCGACTCGCTGGGATGGCAAACACCGCCCAGTCAGAAGTCTACGTTCAGGGCTTAAAGATGCGCCAGTTTGGGGGTAACCTGACGTGATGTTGCAAACGGGGACATCCGTGTGATAGGCCACCACGCCCCGCAGGCCGGTGAGGGGTGGAAGGGGGACGTGAGGACGCGCTTCGTCGCCGGTGAGACGAGACGCCGGCAGTCTGGGGGGGCTGTGTGTGCAGGTCCAGGGGTCCAGGGGCCCAGCAGCAGGCGCAGCTGCCGTCTCCGTGCCGCTCCTCTGTCTCCCCAGGTGCTGGAAGGGAAGCCCATCTACGTGGACTGTTTCGGCAACCTCGTGCCGCTGACCAAGAGCGGCCAGCACCACATATTCAGCTTCTTTGCCTTTAAAGAGAACAGGCTTCCCCTCTTTGTCAAGGTAACACCCGCATGGCATTTTCAGGCACATTTGGTTCAAGACCAAGCAAGGATTTGATTTCCTTCAGAAGGAGAGAAGTCTCGTTTTCAGTCATTTCTGGTGCTTATTTAAACCCTATGTATAAAATTGTGAAGTTCTGGGAGAGCAACCCTTTTTATTTTTGAAATTCAAATTCCACTGTAGGTTTTATTTGTATGCTGTGTTTAAGGATAAATAGCTGATTCATTAATTTAAAAAAGGGGTTTTCCTTTTTCCAGTTTTATAGGAAGTCTCTCTCTTTTCTGAGTGTTACTTCTTTTAAATATTTGTACTTAAGTTTTTACAATATGTGAATTTCACAGAAGAAGAGACCAAAAGGAGTTCTAAGTGACAGTTTTTTTGTAACAAGAGCTCTCAAGAGGCCTAGGAGCCCATGTTGCCCAGTGAGAGCTTGTCCCCAGCGCAGCTGCAGACAGCCATATGTTCACAAAGTCACTCAACAAACAGTCTCAGAGGCACCTTAGTGCCCTGTGAGCGTGTTAATCCAAATGAGGAGTTTGGCCACAATAAATTCAAGTTTCATTCTGGAACTTGCGCCTCCAAGTCTCAGGAGGGTCGACACCGTAAGCGAGAGGTTCGTGGAACGGAAAGAGAGGGCCAATCATTCCCGCGGCTCACCCGCAGGCCCTTGTCTGGGGCTGATGCGCAGTCCACCCCGGACAGGCACTGGACCCCGTCGCCTTTTCCTGGTTGGCTGCCTCCCCAGTGGTGTGTTGCCAGTGATCCTGCTATCACTCCACGCTCACCCTCTCCCCGTGTCTGTAAGCCTGTTCAATGGTTAGGTCTACCACTGGTTTCCCAGGATCTCTCCTGAGCCTCCCATTGTGCCGTTTCTGGCTCAGTCCTTGTGCCTGAGGGAAGCTGGGTTCCTACCGACCACCGCACGTGCAGGGACTGCCGGGGGCGGCAGATCCACTTACCCCGGACAGCTGTCTAATTAAACTGACGTTTGATACCGCTGATGTCAGAAGTCACTTGCAAACAGAAGGGGTGCGAGTGGCGTAGGGACAGATGCTCCACAGCTTAGGGAGAACCGAGTGTGAAGGCCGCAGCGCGAGTGGTCACTGGGTTATCGGGATGCTGATAGGCTCTCCCACACCCGTTAGAGTGGCTACTGTGGAAGAGAGGAGGATCAGGAACCAGCAGATGTCGCTGGGGGGCGGGGAAACTGGTCGGGCGCAAAACGTGCAGCCCCATGGGAAGCGGTGAGGTGAGTCCTCAGAACGTTGAGGGTCCGTGGCCGCAGGATCCAGTAACCGCACTTGTGGGCATACGTGTGCCCACAGGAGCTGAAAGCGGGCCCCGGTGACCCTGGCACCCATGCTGGTAAAGGCACCATTCACCAGAACATGGACGATCCCAGCTATCCATTTGCAGAGAGATGCAGAGATCAGACAGGCCCATCCACTGAAGGGACTGTCACTCGGCCCGTAAAAAGCAGTGACATTCTGACACATGCTGTGGCGTTGGTGGCCTTCACAGACATAGGCTGAGGGACATTAGCCAGGCACAGAAGGGCAGGTCCTGCCCAGCCTCTCCATCTGGAGTGCCAAGAAGAGGCTGGTGCAGAGATAGGTAGAGTCGAGGTGCCCAGGGCCCAGGGCCGAGGAGATGGGGCAGTGGCCAGGTGGTGGGAGCAGAGAGTCTGTCTGAGACAATGAGAACATGTGCCCAGCAGGGACCACGATGGCACAGCTCTGTGAGTGTGCATGGTGCTGCCAGGTTGTGCACTGACCGTGTCAGCGTGAAAATGGAAATGGTAAATGTTCTGTAGTTCACCACAATTTTTTAAAAAAGCTGAACGGCTTTTTTTAAAGGTTGTTTTAAATGGTAATAGAACAAGGAGAAAGGGCAGCTGCTAACCCTGACTCAGATCCTTAAATGCACCATTTCCCCCGATGCCTTGGAGCGTCATCGCGTAAAAATGATCTCTTGTGTCCTGTGTGGGTGACACACACACCTGTGCTTCTCTTATTCAAGGTACGAGACACAACTCAGGAACCCTGCGGACGACTATCATTTATGAAAGAGCCGAAATCCACCAGAGGCCTGGTGCATCAAGCGATCTGCAACTTAAACATCACCCTGCCCGTTTACATAAAGGTATGGAGAAGGCTTCAGGCAGTGTGGGTCTTGTCTCTGGGTCCTTGGAAGTGTGACAGCAGGGACACGGTGCAGACACATGTCGTGGTCATTTTCGATTCCTTGTCACGTCTGTGACTCTCCACGGAAGTGAGGAAAAAGCAGCTCTGCCTCTTCTCACGTCAGACTTGTTTCGATGGAGACATTTCTACAGATACATCTTAGACATGGAAGACAGAAAACTTGAAGTTAAGATTTTGGGGGGACTGATTTTTGAAAAACCAATAACTGATGGTGTCTTCCTGACAGCTTTTGCGTGCCCTCTGGGGGCCACACTCAGGTGGCAGATAGGTGGCTGCCTTGTTCATGACCAGCCTGGGGAGGGGGGTCTGAGGCTCACATGCAGAGCAGCCTTACACAGACAGTCTGTCCTGTTGCTGAAGTGATTACCTGTTCATCTTATCACCTATCGTATTTTAGGAGTAAATTAAACTTTCAACTATTTTAACATGATTAGTATACAAAATACTCCCAGTTCCTAGGAGTGGATTTGAAACCTTGTTGAAAAGAACAAAACACATTAATTCCTGACCCAGGTCCAACTGCAGGCACTGCTCTCTAGGCAGACCCCTCCCCACGGCAGAATTCCTCCTTAATTATGCAGAAATAGTCTCTATTGCTCTATCAGACCAAGGAGGACAACTGAGTGAATTCAGGGCTGGGGATAACATTTTATTTTAAGATATTTTAACCAGTATTCCTTCCCAATGGGAGCCCCATGTAGCAGCACCTAGGAGGTGGCGGCCACACGCCCAGGTATCTGAGAGGTGGGGCAGGTGTGGGGCAAGGAGGACCTGGAGGGCATGTATTTGAAACCCTAAATCTGGACCCCATAAGACAGAGCACCTCCTTACTGCTTTTGCCCCCCAGGCTGTGTTTCCTGACCGATCACGCCTGTACATAGAGAACGGCTCATGGCGTCATGTGTGATGCTGCGAGTCCTCCTTTGACGAAAGTAAACTAATTTTGTCTCTGTGAAGGGAGTGAGCTCCAGCCGTGACCTCAGCGAGCCTTCAGCGTGCTGTCGGGACAGACCAGACACAGTCCCTGGCGCTGAGGTGGTCTAGTGACGCAGCACACAAAGGGAAGTGCCCAACGCCGCGTGCGTCAGCTGCACCTTAGTGTCCAGTGACTCCTTATTGCAGCAGAACCACACACGGTGCCTGGGTGCCCAGACGATACTCACCACACACTCGTTCATGGCCTTGGCATTCCCAGCCAATATCATCACCATGTCCACAGATGTGCACCCTCCCAGCCACTCAGTGTCCAGCTTTGAGGCTGGTGGCTGACCCTCTGGAATCAGCATGTTTGTGATCCGGGTTCTCTTGTCTGTTGGATCTCCAGACTTTGGCATTTAGTTAATTTGTGTGCCCGGCCCCTGTGAACTGTGAGAGGAACGAGGGGGCCCCTGGACAGGGCGCCTCCTGTTGAGGCCGGTGGGTGGGGTCCTAACCTTTCCTCCTAAACTCTGCTCTTCCTGCTCTTTTCCATCCCATGCGGCGTCTGGGCGGCCAGGAGTCAGAGTCAGACCAAGAACAGGAGGAAGAGGTAATTGTGTGACCTTGTCGCTTGGGGCGGCTGTGCTGTTGCTAGAGCCGTGGGGACTGCGTGCTTGGAGGCTCTGTGGTGGCGCCTCCAGGTGCTATGTGAGGACAGGTGTGTCCTTGTGATCCGCCGCCCTGTCTCTCTGCAGTAGCTGCTCCTCTCTGCCAACTACTGACAGCCAAACCCTTGGCCCGTGGTTCTCAAAGGTCGGTCTGCAAGACATTGGGTGCATCCTAGCCCGGCTCAGTGACTTGGAGACACTGTCCGCCTTCCGACTCGCACGTCCTTGCAGAGGTGGCTCCCAGAGGCCACTGGCATTGGGTGCTCCTGTAAACTTGGGCTCAGTCATTTCCTCAGCTTGGTTTTTGCCACACACGTTGACTTGTGTGTATCAGACGTAAAAGTTCTTCAGGCTCCTTGCTAATTTTTAGGAGTCAAGGGGATCTTAAGACCAGGAAATTTGAGAACCACGGAGACCAAGAACCATGGAGCATGTAGTCCCTCCGTCAGTCCATGACAGTGCCGCTGTGTGGGTGGTCCAGCAGGCTCCCTCCAGGCTGCTGGGCACCGCGGCATGGGCAGTGCCTGCCTTCTGGCACAGGCGAACGACACACATCTCAGACGGGTCACCTGGACTACATGCCCATTGCAGTGACAGTTGCTTCTCTAGTTCAAGCCAGTCTGTGTTTGTTTCCCTTATAAACATCAGGAAACGCCCAGACGTTATCCTGGACATGAAAGAAATCAGTGGCAAATCCTTATACTTATGGATCAGCACATCGGTCCCCATTTCTCGGATAGTCAAGGGTAGTTGTTATTAGTTGCACATAAATGTTTTCAAGTATAGTCGTTTTATTTTTAATGTTATTCTGATGGGTGTGAAATGCAGAATTGTAAAGGAAACTGTGAAAGCACCTTGTACCCACCTGCTTAAAATGGAAGACCCCGTCAGTCCAGAGAGGCCCTGAGCCATCTTTCCACAGACACCCTGGTGGTGGAGCAGAACACGAGGGTGGTCATAGCAGCGCTGTCCTGCCGTGTGTCACCAGACCCACATGTGCCAGTGACCAGACTGGTCACCCTCCCTTCGAAGTCCATCACTCTGTCTCACACCCCGTTTCCTTCCCGCACCTGTCACTCAGTCACCACAGCGGTGGGAACTTGGTCTCTGCCCCTTCCCTAGGGCCATGCAGTGACGAAGCCAACGTAGCTGCCGCCAAGTGAGCCCTTCCCCCGAGCTTTAGTGTGTCTGTTGAACCGTTTCAGGAACTCTTCGGGGTGATAAGTGCCGTCTGTACCTTTTCAGTTGTGCTCTTGCTTGTCATTAGCGACAATGACATTCTCCCTGTAGAGCGTATTGTCCTGGCATGCTGTTTGTTCTCAAAGAAGTTGACGCTGTTTCACACTTGTTTCCCTCTCTCCTGGGCCTTTTCCCTAACAAACGTGCATTACTAACATCCGACACACCCTGGGTCCTGTCTTCCCAGGAATAACATGGTAGAAAAGGCTTCCGCCTAGAGTGTCTAGGAGGAGATTCATTTTCTCAAAGTTTGGGTAAGAACGAAGGAGGCTGGCAGGGACAAGTGTAGTGGAGCCCCTGCCCTCATACTTGGTGTCCCCACGTGTTGGGTCACGACTGGGGGCCCCTCCAAGCACGTAGGGGCCAGGAGACGCGACCCTGTTGTAACCATTCAATTTATGTATGTTTTCTTTCAGGTCGATATGACATCAGAAAAAAGTAAGATTTTCAACAAAATTAACCTTGTTTGAAAGCTGGCTATAGTAAAGACAAGCATGAATTAAGATGCAAGCTAGTTGCCTTTACTAACCACAATCAGTGCTCACTTCAGCAGCACATATACTAACCACAATCATAATTACACTTTTATATTCTTATTAACCATTAACATAGATTCAGAAAAGCAGCTTGGCTCGTTCCATGACAGATGGGCTAATGTGGCCTTGTTAGCAGTGAAATGTGATGACTGTCCATCTGAGCATTCACTTTCCGGACACCAGCCTTCACCCTGCTCCTGCTCCGCTTGTTAGAAACCTGCCAACTGTTTCTGTCCGTCTGTGAGCATGACATTGTCCTCTTGTTTCTGTAGAGCTGACATGACAGTATCACTGTTTCCATCCACCCTTCACTTTTGTGGGCTGCACCTGCAAAGGCGATATACTGTCCCCACCATCCCGGCGTCACCTGCCCCTCCCTGACTCTTACTGTGGTGAAGTGGCTTCGGCAGAGCTGAGGCAGCATGGACTTGCGTGTAAATGTTCTGGAAAAATAAGAGCCATGAAGTCAAACACTGAAGCCTCCTCGATGCAATGATTAATCACAATTTTAAATAATGGTGTGAATCCCAGAGCAACTTGGCACAGAGAGATGTGATTCCCAGACCTTCCTGGAGGCCTGCCTTGCCCAGTAATGTTTTCATGGGTTGGTTTCTTTCTGATGACTCGGCTTCTTTTACAGAAGAACCTGAATTTTTCAGGGTACTTTTTTTTGCTTTTATGCCCCAGATGCTTTAGGAAAAAAAATGTTATTGTTAATGCTTTTCATCTTTTAAAAAGATTTTATTTGTTTTATTTTTAGAGAGAGAAGGGGGGAAGAGAGAGAAACATCAGTGTGTGGTTGCCTCTCATGTGCCCCCTACTGGGGACCAGCAACCCAGGCATGTGCCCTGACTGGGAATTGAACTGGCAATTCTTTGGTTCACAGGCTGGCAATCAATCCACAGAGCCACACCAGCCAGGGCTGTTTTTCATTTTAAAATGTATCTACGTTAACTGTGTTTCAGGGTGGAGAGCCATGCTCACAGGGTTGTCTGTCCTGCTCACTGCTCGGAGGGCTGTTTGAAGCCTTCGCACAGTGTGATTCGATCCTGAGTCACAGAAATGCTTTTAACGGAGAGTCCCCTCGCCCTTACGTGAGAGCCTCACTCAGAGCTGGGACGTTGGAGCTCCTGGATGTTTTCGTTGGTTTACATTTGAACAAATCTGCATTGATATGATTACTATATTTTCACAAATGCATATTCACAGAAGATATCCCCTCCACAAATACCAACTCTGTCAAGAGAAGGCACTTTTGTTGGTGGTATAGCTGGTCTGTTATCACTGCCTTCATTTGTTTTCTCTCTTGAGGAGATTCCACTTTGTTCCCCCACTTTCTTGTGCAGGACAACCCTGTGGTTTTGAACAGCCTGTTTCTTTGTTCCTTGGATACAGGCTTGGGATTAAACATCAATGCATGTGGCTCGGTCGTTACAAAAACCTGTCCTGTTGCTATAATATAACCTGTCCTGGGTGTTTGAAATTTTCAAATATAGACTCATGTTTGGCAGCACTTTGGCAGTTTAAAGACAGTTAGTAAATAACACCCATCTGGGTGTAAAACAGTGTCCAAAGAAGGTGCTGTTGGAGGGCCCATCCCTGGTCAGATCTGCGCCCTCCGCTGGTGGTGCGGCCCCCTCCTGCCATGCCCGGACAGCCCGGACAGCCCGCATTCCACATCAGATGCATGGGCTCGTGGGCAGGCCGATGCTTCACCACAGTAACGTGTACCTGTTGCCTGTCCCAACCACCCTCCCACCTGCATCCCAGCAAGCTCCACCTGTTTCACCCCGCTTTGCTTTGCATGGAAATAACTTGGCTTACACACCTGTGCGTGTGTCCGTGTGACTGTCTCTGACCCAGTTGCCATGCGTCATACTCGAACCTTGGACTCACCTACATGTTCCATCACCACCATCCTTTCTGTTCTTTTCCCTTTCTTTCCATTCCTTCCTTGGTCTGCCTAGTAAGTGTCCCAACAGGGAGGTGGCTCCAAGGACAGGGCTGTGCCTCTCAGCACCAGGCCATGCGCCTCATTGTTGGTGTGTTTCCTTAGACGAAACGCCGGTTTGCAGCGGATTCACTCGGGATAGAGTCTCATGCGGGGCAGAGCGGCACGCGCTGGGCCCAGATTTCCCCATGATTAAAAGCGCACACACGCCATGAGAAGTTGTCCTGAGTTGGCTACTTACTGGCTTTCTCCCCGAGGAAATGAGCGTCCTGTAGTTCGCTCCCCCTTCCGCTGCCCGTGTTTGTTTTCCTTTCCACATTGACCTGTGACGTCTGAGCAATCTTGAGATGCCCCCGCAGGAGTCACCGTGCCCGTGTCTGTGTCAGCGTGTGGCATTGTGTGTGTCGACAGTGTGTCACTGCGTGGTCGCGTGAGAACGTGAAGCCAGTTATTTCCTGCTCGTTCTCCTTTTCAGTTTGTCTGTTAGCCTCGCTTTGCTTTGTGTCCCGAGACCCTGTGGCTCCGCCCTCCCAGCCCATGTGATGTCCCTCCCACCACAACAGGAAGAGACACTGTGTCCTTGGGTCCTTGTTTACATTTGCCAACATCTTTTCTGGTTTCCGTTTTACTTTCAATGTCCTCCATTCCCATCAAAGACGATGAGACAGAGTCGACAGAAACGTCTGTCCTGAAAAGCCACCTGGTCACGGAGGCCCCGGCCCTGGCCAGCCCGGACTTGCTCTCGGAGGTCTCCGAGATGAAGCAGGACCTGATCAAGGTGACAGCGCTCCTGGCCACTGGCGCGGCCAGCAGGGCAGGTGCCCTCGGGGAGAAGGCACTGGCCGGGGCCGCGGAGGAGGAGCCAGGGGAGCCCTTTGAGATCGTGGGGAGAGTGAAGGAGGACTTGGAGAAGGTGAACGCGATCCTGAGGGGCGGGGCCTGCTCAGGGGGCAGTGGCCGCAGGCCGGGGTCCCAGCCTGAGGGGCAGCGAGTGGACGAGGAGTGGGTGCTCCTCGGCGATGACGAGGTGGCAGAGGCCAAGCAAAGGGCCCCCCTGGAGGTCCCCGAGGTCCCCTGTGTAGAAATCAGGCTAGAGAAGGAGACCCCAGCACAGGGACAGAGGGACGCCACAGGGCTGGTCACCTACCTCACAGAGGATCTGAACTCCTACCCGGCGGCTCCTGGAGGGGCCCCGCGGCCAACGCCCCCCACGGCCAGGGACAGACGCTCAGAAAGCGAAGCAAAGGACGTTTCCCTGGATGAGGCACAGAGGACGCAGACCCCGCAGCAGCTGGGCCTGGGGGTAAAGAAGCCAGTGCGGCGGAAATTAAAGGACAAGCAGAAGCAGAGAGAGGAGAGTGTACAGGCCAGTGCAGGGAAAAGTGAGCTTAAACAGGGTAGTTCCGAAGAGTCCTTGGAAGGAGACCCAGGCTTGGCCCCTGAGCCTCTGCCCAGGGGCAAGGCCACGTCCCCAGTGATCGAGGAGACCCCCATTGGGCCCATCAAGGACAAAGTGAAGGCCCTGCAGAAGAGAGTGGAAGATGAGCAGAAGGGTCGAAGCAAGTTGCCTGTCAGACTCAAAGGCAAGGAGGAAGTGCCCCGGAGGGCAGGACCCCGGCCACAGCCGGCCGGGTCCCCCCCCCAAAGGCCAGACCGGCGGGCACCCGTATCCCCCTCCTCCAAAGTGGACAGACACTCTTCCCTCACCTCCTCAGCCAAGTCGGAGCGGCATCCTCCAGCGTCACCACCAAGCAAGACCGAGAGACACTCCCCTGTGTCCCCCTCAGCAAAAATCGAGCGACACTCTCCCGGGTCCTCGTCGGGTAAAACCGAGAGACACTCGCCTGTGTCACCTTCAGGTAAAATAGACAAACGCCCACCAGTGTCACCATCAGGAAAGTTGGAGAAACATCCCCCTGTGTCACCTGGAAGGACAGACAAGCGCCTGCCCGTGTCACCAGCTGTAAGGACGGAAAAGCACCCTCCTGGGTCGGCCTCTGGGAAGACTGAGAAGCGCCTTTTGGTGGCACCTTCTGGGAAGACAGACAAGGCCGCGCCGGTGTCCCCCACCTCGAAAACGGAGCGCATGGAGGAGACCATGTCCGTCCGGGAGCTGATGAAGGCCTTTCAGTCGGGCCAGGACCCATCTAAGCACAAAGCTGGGCTGTTTGAGCACAAAACGGCCAAACTGAAGCAGCCCCAGGAAAAAGGCAAAGTTCGGGCCGAAAAAGAAAAGGGGCCGCCAACAGTCCAGAAAGAGACACTGAAAACAGAGAGTCCGACCGTCCGACGAGGCCAGAGGTCCCCGGGAGTGGGGGCTGCGGAACCCAGAAGAGCCCGTGGTGTCTCCGGGCTGAGAGAAGACACCACCAGAGGGAAGGAGACCCTCCCCACCAGTAGGACGCTGCCCCCTGTGGGCCCGGCGCCCGGGGAGGAGCTGGAGGAGCGGGGAGACAGGGACCTCCAGATCAGCCCCGACCGCAGAACCTCCACCGACTTTTCCGAGGTCATCAAGCTGGAGCTGGAAGACAATGACAGGTACCAGCAGTTCTGCCGCCAGGAAGAACCCGAAGAGGTGCCGCTGGTGCTGGAGCAGGTGCTCACCAGCCCCTTCCCACCAGAGCCTGGCCGTGGGCCGCCACTCCCGGCCTTGACCTTCCGCCTGGATAGCAGCTGTGAAAATCTGGGGCAGGAAGGGGTGGCAGGGTCTCCCTGTGGCAGCCTGATGGAGGGGACCCCGCAGGTCAGCTCGGAAGAGAGCTACAAGCATGAGGGGTTGGCAGAGACCCCCGAGACAAGCCCAGAAAGCCTTTCCTGTTCACCAAAGAAAAGTCAGGAGCAAACTGAGGAAACCAGTGAGAACGCCACCTTCAAAACAAACGTCCATTCAGGCAAAGTGCATCCCTCCACCAAAGACTCTCCTGATGGTGCCGAAGGGCCGGGCGTGGCTGCTGCAGAGGGCGCAGAGCCCAGGCCCAGGTGTGCGGAGGAGGACGCCCTGGCCCCGTCCAGAGAGATGGGCCCCACACCGGAGGGCGAAAGCTCAGGCCACTGCACTGTGTCCTCAGCAACGGAAGCACCCGCTGGACTGACGGAGGACAGGCTCTGTGATGATGATCCCTTTGCCCACAAGACACAGACAGATCCTGGAGCTCAGGGACCCATGAGCCCCAGGCCCTCACCAACTGAGGCCCCTGTGAGGACTGCCCAGTCCCAGGCATCCCCCCGCAGTCCCCAGGGGCTGGACCTGCCACTCCCTCGCTCTGACCCCGAGGTCCTCAGCCCCGGGGCTGACGAGTCGCTGGCGGTGAGCCACAGGGACTCCTTGGAAGCCAGCCCTGTGCTGGAGGACAACTCCTCACACAAAACCCCGGACTCCCTGGAGCCCAGCCCCCTGAGAGAGTCTCCCTGCCGCGACTCCCTGGAGAGTAGCCCCGTGGAGCCCAAGGCGAAGGCCGACACGCTCCCGGGCCACGTCCCTCTCCCTGTGGCCGGTGCCAAGACTGACTTCTTCACAGAAGTGGCTTCCGTGAGGTCCCGGCTGCTGCGAGACCCTGATGGCAGTGCCGAGGATGACAGTCTGGAGCAGACGTCCCTGGTGGAGAGTTCCGGGAAGAGTCCCCTCTCCCCTGACACTCCCAGCTCTGAAGAAGTCAGCTATGAGGTCACGCCCAAGGCCTCTGATGCCAGCACCCCCAAACCAGCTGTGATTCATGAGTGTGCTGAGGAGGAGGACTCAGAAAATGGGGAGAAAAAGAGGTTCACCCCTGAAGAGGAGATGTTCAAAATGGTGACCAAAATCAAAACCTTTGATGAACTTGAACAAGAAGCCAAGCAGAAAAGAGACTGCCGGCGAGAAACGAAGCCCGAAGAGTCATCTTCATCCTCTGACCTGGACGCTGACAGCTCGGCAGCCGCAGGTGAGCCCCCGTGTGGGCCACGTGCACAGGATGGAAGTGATACCCCTGTCCTGGTGACCTCAGACAACAGAAAGACATCCTCCTCCTCGGAGAGTGAGCCTGAGCTGACGCAGCTGACAGGAGCTGCCCCGGGGCTGCTCCCAGAGCCAGTCATTCGGGTGCAGCCCCCCTCCCCACTCCCATCCAGCTTGGACTCAAACTCCAGTCCCGAGGAGGCACCATTCCAGCCCATTGCTTCCAAACAGTACACTTTCAAGATGAACGAAGACAGTCAGGAAGAGTCCAGTAAATCAGAAGAAAAAGAGTGTGAATCTCGTTTGTCTGAAGAAGGTCACGTGGATCCCACTGGAGGCCCAGATCTGCCGCACGAGGATCTGAACAGAGATGCTGACCCACCAAACGTCTGTGCCGGCCATGGGTGTGCGGCAGGGAGTCCTAGCCACTCGGCCCCGCCTGTGTCCTCAGGTCCCTGTGGCCCCAGCAGGGAGGAGCTCGTCTGTGAGGATCCGGTGTCTCCCCAGGACCCTGGTGAGGACCCAAGAGGAGGAGAGCTAGGGGCTTCTCAGGAGGGATCGCCACAGGCCGGTGGCCCTGGCGAGGGCTCGTCACCTTTGTCCCCTTTGCCTGACTGTCCAGCATCTGGAGGTGCTGTCTCTGCATCTTCTCTAGCAAAAATGGAGGGCACAGAGACCAACCATGCTTCCGAGGGCTTCCAGGACATCCCCGCACTTGACTCTTCCCTGGCTGTTCAGACAGACAGACTGTCTGTGGGCGTTCCAGGCTGTGACCCCTCTGAGGCTGTGGAAGCCTACGATCCTCAGGTCACAAGCCCATATGAAAATGTGCCTCCTCAGTCCTTCTTCTCGGGCAAAGACGGCAAATCCCAAACAAGTGTGGAGCACTCCGGTTTTCATGCTTCCGACGCGTGTTCTGTGACTGTCACTTTCGCTGTGGACAGCACGCCAGCAGCCCCTGCCTCTAGTGGGGCTGTTTCAAGCAAGGACTCCAATTTTGGGGACCAGGGCCTGGAAAGCACCTCAGGGGACACACTGTCCAACCGCGCCCCTGCATCCTCGCAGCCCCACCTGCCGCCCTCCACTGTCGCTGCCAGTGAGCACAAGAGCCAGGTTGTCATCACCGCCTCAGACACGGATCCTGATTCCTGGAGCGAAATCCGTGAGGATGATGAAGCCTTTGAGGCCCGAGTGAAGGAGGAGGAACAGAAGGTGTTTGGTTTGATGGCGGACAGACAGTCACAGGGCACCACCCCAGACACTACTCCTGCACGGACCCCCACTGAGGAGGGGACCCCAACCAGCGAGCAGAATCCATTTCTCTTCCAGGAAGGCAAACTGTTCGAGATGACCCGAAGTGGGGCCATCGATATGACCAAAAGGCCCTATGCAGATGAGAGTTTCCACTTTTTCCAAATTGGCCAAGGATCCGGGGAAGCAGCCACCTCTGATGACGTGAGAGAAGAGGGTGCTGTGAATGAGCCTCCACGGCCACTGACTCCAGCCCCAGCCCTTGCGGGATCCACTGACACAGAGGCTGACTTGCTCCCCAGTGTCCTGGGTGAGGAAGGAGAGGGACCCCCTGCCTCAGATGGTGGCCTCTGCTCTCAGACAGGGACCCCAGCCTCCAAGGACACATTGTTGGGGGAGGTGGCCATTTCTGTGGGCACCAAGGGCCTGCCCCCTGGGCAGGGTGGCGATGCGCCTGCCGCATCCAGTGTGAAGCTGCTGGCTGGCCCTGCCTGCCCAGAACCCGCTGTCCAGGCTGCGCTGGACTTCTCCACAGTCGCCAGGTCTGTGTATGCAGATCGGGAGGACGATTCTCCTGATTCCTCCCCAGAGGAGCAACAGTCAGTCATTGAGATCCCTACCGCAGCCGCAGAGAGTGCGCCTTGTCCCGAAAGCAAGTCCAAGGTCCCTGTCAGGACTTTGGCCCCGGCCCAGGGGGCGAGGGCCCAGCCTGAGGGCCTGCCCAGCCCGGACGAGGACAGGACTGAGCCGGAGGCTAGGCCAAAGTCTAAAATACCCGTCAAAGTGCCCCTTCCAGGGGTTGGGCAGCAGCCCCTGACCCAGGGTCCATCCCTGCCCAAGACAGTGGCCCCGCGGGGACAGGATGCTCCAGGCAGGGCAGCAGGCGCCAGGGGCAGGTCTGAGTCTGGTGCCAGTGCAGGGAGAGCCAGAAGCTGTGCTAAGACAGAAGTGGGAGGCGAGGAGGGGGCCGAGCCCGAGCTGCAGTCAGAGGGCGAGGCCACGGGCCCCGGGCTGCTTGCCACCTGTCTACCAGCGCAAGGCAGAGGGCCCGCCCAGGAGACCAAGGAGCAGTTCCTGGACCTGTACAGGAACTCCCTCGAGTTCTTCGAGGAGATTAGTGATGAGGCAGCCAAGCTAGTGGACAGGCTGGCCCAGGCAGAGAGGGAGCAGGAGGCAGTTTCCGATGACGAGAGCAGTAGTGCCCTGGATGTGTCCGTGATCGAAAACCTGCCGCCTGCTGAGACCGAACCCCCGGTCCCCGAGGACGTCTTTGACACGAGGCCCGTTTGGGATGAGTCCATTGAGACTCTGATTGAGCGCATCCCCGATGAGAACGGCCATGACCGTGCTGAAGGTACTGCCGCCAGGGACACCCTGTGCACGCATGTCCTGAGCCTGTGTAGCGTGTTCTTTGTTTTATTTGGTGGTTTGTGTCTCCTTTTCTTTATGCTTTGCGTAGTGGCTCCTGTGTTTGTGTTGGCCCTTTGTGTTCTGTGCTCTCTCTGTTCCCTCCTGTCTGTGACAGTAATCTCAAGATTGAGCCGTGAGAATGCTTATGGAAACGCGATCCCACCAGGGCTGTCCCTGGTCTCCCCGTGCTGCCCGCGCGGCCGCGCCTGCGCGGGGTTTTGTTGTTCTGCCTCCAGCTCGGCACTTCTGCTTCTGCACGGGAGGGTGTTGGGTTTTGCTTTATATTATGAGGATCCGATGCTTTTTCTTACCGTTGTGTCCTTGCCAATAATTCATACTTAACTTTGTAATCATTAGGAAGCCATGTGCTCAAGAAGATTTCACAGATCACGAAATCCCAATTTTGTGGATCTGTTTTTGATTCAGAAAGGTTGGATTTTGGATACCGTTGGTAAACACTTTAAGCAAACACAGATCAGGTAAAATGGGCTTTTTGCCGATGCTGTCGGTGAACAGGGAAGGCACCCGAGGCCGTGCGGCAGACAACAAAACTCAAACTGTGCATGGTTGACGTCATCGGGGAGGGGCCGTGGCTGTTTCAGCAAGGAAACCTCAGGGCTTGGAGAAGCTGCTCGGAGCTTCCAATATCTCTCCAGTGAAGACTGTTACTTTTAAATTTGCGTTATGAAAAATGTCACAATGCCATGATCTAAAATGCTGCCCATCAATTAATGGGGGTTAAAAGTTAATGGGAAATCAGTTTGTGGGAGCAACGTAAGAGCTTACTTACAAGAGAGCAGATACAAACTTGGTCCAAATAACAAATGTGTGTTGTGATACAGCCTGCACTATGAACACAGACTTCACCTCCCACCTGTGGGTCACCAGGGCCAGGGCCACTCTGAAAGCCTGAGGATTGGCCCACCTGGCCAGGGTCTCAGTGTCCTGTGACTCATGAATGAGAGGGGACCACTGCTGCCCGTGGCAGTGAGGCGATCCTCACGGATGACACCCCTTCGGCAGCCCGGCCGTGAGCCTGTCACCTGGTGGGCAGCATTCTCTCAGATAACCTGACACATGGGTCCTCAGATGGCGGTCAGTCAGCCGCGTATGTAGCAGTGACTCGTCTTGGTTGCAGAGATGTGGAAGCACTGGGGTTTCGTGGTTTGTTCGATCTGTTCCCCACTCCATCTGGAAGTCAGGCACACACAGTTTAACCCTACAGAACATGCAGCTGCTCTCATGAGAGCTGTGCTCTGGGTGTCCAAATGCTTGACCGCCCTGCTGTGGATGGTCAGCCCTGGGGCCTCTCCTGGTGCAGACAGCATGGCTGTTCTGTTTCTGACCTTCTGCAGATCAGCAGGAGGAGCAGCGGCGGATGGAGGAACGCCTGGCCTACATTGCCGACCACCTGGGCTTCAGCTGGACAGGTAATCTGAGTGGCACCCGCTTTTCAACAAAACCTGCTTGGTCTGAGTGGCACGGTCACATTGGCCAAGAGTCATTAACAATGACAGAGGCCTTTTTTTCCTTTCCTGGAGGAAGACCATGTTGGGTAGAGAAGAGAATAATACATGACAGAGTAGAAAGTCCAGGTTCTCGTGAACGCGCCCTGTGAACCAGGGTTTGCGACAAGAGACTGAGTATGAGTCAGCCCCACTGCCACTTCGGGAGCCATTGGTGACCAGCCTTCGGGGAAATGGCTCATTTTCAAAACCAGTGTGAGATGCCATGGTCATAATGTTTAATTTGAGATTTTAACCAGGGGTCCTTATATTGAGGGGTGTCCAACCTTCTGGTGTCTCTGGGCCACACATTAAAAAATCTCATAATGTTTTAAGTAACTTTATGATTTTGTCTTGGGCTGCATTCACAGCCATCCTGGGCTGCATGTGGTCAATGGGCCACAGGTTGGACACCCCTGTTTTAGGTCCTATGTGTCAGGTATCCTTGTGAACAGTGCTGAAATTTGCTTTGGATAAATGTTGAAATACGTAAGAATGAGGTGCACTGATTATTTGAGACACGGCACTGCTTAAGAGTAGAAATTATAATACATGTTAGCTTATTGAGAAAAGGTGAATTCTAAAATAGATACAATTTACTTACAAATCAGATTTTCCCTTTCACATGACCTGGACTTAATATAGTAAAGCAAGGTGGACAGTTTCCGGCTCTGTTTTTTTTTTTTTTTCTTGGTCTGATTTCCTTTTCTATTCCTTGTGACTGTTTTATTGAAACAAATGGTGTAAAATTAATATTCATCCCCTTTTGGTTTCTTAAAGATTTGGTGATGAGCAGGAGTCCACATGCCCTTAGCAAAGATAATCAATAATGTGGGAAATGACTGAAAGCAGAAAGATAGCCATTTTCTTTACAAACAGATCAGATTTAGTTAGCCGAGGAACTCAGGGGAAGGAAGAACAGCGCACTGTTTCCGGCTGACTTGTTAAATAGGTGACATTCAGAATGACTTTGTTTCTCAAATGTCCATGTGTGTGTGTGTATACTGACTGGGATATCCATGCACTTAGTGAAGAATAGGACACTGCTGCCACATTCAGTGGCTGGGACACGAAAGGCAAGTCTCTCACTGCATCTGGCCCTCTGGCCTTGAAGGACCTGCTCATGTATTCAGAAAAAATGCGCAATGCTTGCTCCTCAGTCTTTTGTTTAAAAATAAGACAAGGTTTACTTGGTATTTCTCATGAGTACTTTGTCATCCCAGACGTAGCTGCCTCATGCTCTCAAATGTCCGGCTAATTCTGTCATAATTTTATCAGTGGTTGTGGCCGACGGACAGTCATTGTGTCCCAATCTGGGCAGGAATGTTCATATACTGAGGCATTTCTGTGGGTGTGTCTACAGGGCACACGCCTGAGGTGGGATTGCTGGTTGAGGGCATGTACGTTGTTAATTTTGAAAGATACTTGCAAATCACCCCACAGAGAGGACACCTCATTCCAGACACCTGCCCCACAGTGCGTAAGCACCACATAGCCTGTCTGTGCGCCCTGTAAGGGAAAACCGTTGGCTCCCTCCGCAGGTCAGTTCTTCCCAAACCTTTATTCACAGCACAGCAACTCCAAGCAGGGAATCTATTCAACCAGCCTAATAAGGCCGCACCTGGTGTTTTACACCCCGGGGCCCGGGAGCAGGACTCATGGTGGTTCAACTGCTGCCTTGTGGTGATTCACAGAGAGCAACGGTCTCTTCCTCCTGCTTTAGTGATTTGTTTTCTATTATGTTAGGAGGAGGATAACCAGCACTAATGGTCTTCTCTGAATGTGGGAATTAAGTGGGACCGAGTTATACTTATTTTATCACCATAGCCTTGGACCCAGTATTTCCACTAGATGGTGACCAGTTCTTCATGCAGCTTTAAGGAAGAGTCTGTGCCCTAGTGGTAGAAGTATGAGGGTACAGGAGAGTCACAGCAAATGCACAGAAGACGGGGACCTGGTTGCTCAGCCATGCAGACAGCTGACCTTCCCAAGACCACGGCCAGTGTGGGACCGAGGTCTGAGGTCCATGGCTCACAGGCTTGGACCTCTTCTTCCAGAGTTAGCACGAGAGCTGGACTTCACCGAGGAGCAGATCCATCAGATCCGAGTAGAGAACCCCAACTCCCTGCAGGACCAGAGCCATGCACTACTGAAGTACTGGTTGGAGCGGGACGGGAAGCTTGCCACTGGTAGGTGGTGCCGCTCCGTTGTGTCCAGCACACACTTTATTGCCTGTCAGTTGGGTCCCAGGACAGGTGCCACCAGGCCAAGTACTGTGGCAGGCTTCAGGGACACGGGCCTGCGTCTCCAGCGGGAGGGGGTGGCAGTCCTGGCTGCCAGCAGGCACGGTCCCAAAGTCCTAGATTTTCTAATCGTTGACAGCGGACAAAGCGGCTCCGGTTGTCCTGTGTCACTGCCGGTGGCCACCTGCCCTCTCGACAAGTGGACGGGCTGGTGAGGGCGGTGCCCTAACAGCGCTCTGTGTGGGGGCCCCTGACCCCAAGCCCGCCGGTCCCTCTCCCTCAGCCTGGGGCTCACTTGCACCCCGCACCCCTACCTGCAGCCGTGGGACTTTGCCAGTAAAACGGGGGGCACCAGTTAGACGTGACTTCAGACCGACGACAAGTGCCTCTCCGTGCACGGGCATCCCAAGCGCGGGCTTTGCTCCTGCTAAAGACGTCTCTGCGTTCCGTCTGGAACTCAGGCTGACGGAGTCCCGCGCGTTACCTGGCAGGTGATGCCCTGAGCCCGGCCCGGCTCAGGCCTTTCCTCCTCATCCCGGTTCCTATTTTTGCGCATTATTACCGGTGCCCTCGTTTGGGTGCCGCTGGTTCCCGGCCGAATGCCAGGATTTTAGTAAGGCAGCAAAATGGAGGACGAGTACCCCTCGCACGCAAAAACCGCCGTTTCTCGCTCATCCAGATACCAGCCTCATCGGCTGCCTCACGAAGATCAACCGGATGGACATCGTCCACCTCCTGGAGGCCAGCACCGAGCCGCTCCCGGAGCGCGGCAGCCTGGGCCACTCGGAGCTGGAGCCGCCCACCGCGCCGGACCGCAGCGAAGGTCGGGCTGCGCGTGCGCGGTGGGCGGGCGGGCGCGCATCGGACTGCGCGTGCGCGGTGGCGCGGTGGCGCGGAGGCGCGGAGGGTCGGTTTGGGCGCCGGGGCCCGGGTCCGCCTTTCCTCGAGGCGTAGGCGGTGGCCTGTGGCGCCCGCGATCATCCTCGGGTGCCCCGAGGCGGCCCCGCCCGTTCTGAGGGGCCCTGGCGCTGTGGCAAAGGCCCCGAACTGCGCGTCCGAACTGCGCGTCCGAGACCCAGAAACTGTCCGTCTGGGTCCGGAGACCCGCTGTGCGAAGTGGCCGCCGCCCCCTCTGGTCCGGGCAGACGTCCCTGCCCAGCGCTCTCCCTCCACCCGCCCGTCCGCTGCGCCGCCACGGCGGGGTGGGTTCAGCGCGACTTTTACGAGGACGTGACACTCTGTCCACCACGGCCAGCCAGGGGCGCCCCGCCCTGAGCACTGCGCCGTAACCCACTCCCGCCCACGGGCGCCCTCGCCGCCTGCCTCCCCTCCCACCCCGGGGCTGCGCCTTCCCTTCCTCCAAGACGCCCGCGTGTCTCCTCCTGTATTCGGAGCTGAGGACCAGGCTTCCTGTTTCATAGAAAGAATGGAGACCGTTCCAATCCATGTTCACGTTCAGTCGCTAGCACGTGGGGCCCTCGATTTGCAGGCTGCTGCCCTCGGCTCCCCCAGACTGTGGTCTCTTGTCCAGGGGAGACCCTCACTCCTGAGGTGTCCCCTCTGCTGTCCGTCCCCTCGGGCTTTCAGCGGGGCCTGCCCGCCCACAGCCCCAGCCCCTCCCCGCCCAAGGCCCCTCCAGGACCAGTGTGTCGAAGGTGAGCACGGTCTCGTTTAGCTTTGTGACCACGGACCCATCCCGGGACACAAAGGTGGCAGGACGTGGGCACGTAGCAAGCGCCCACACACCGTGGGTGAGCGTCAGGGACATCCTGATGCGCCCTGTCCTCTGCAGGCTTCTCCGCCCTCCCAGAGGAGCTGTCCACCCTGCACGCAGCGTCCAGGGAGAGCGGGTCCTGCGGCCACCCTCCCATCGTCTCAGACGAAGACCTCTCCATCAGCTACTCCACCTTTCAGGATAGCACCCCCAAAATGGACGGGGACAGCCCAGCCGCCAGACTTGTCCCCCCTCCTCAGCAGGAGCAAGTGTCCCAGGGCCTGTTGAGGACGTTGCCCACGGAGCCAGCTCCAGAGCAGCAGGACTTGTGAGTTGCTATGAGAGCAGGCAGGTGGCTGGCGAGGGGCCAGGCGTGCTGCATCCGTCCTCGGCAGTGCTTTTTCAATGGCCACACAAATGCCAGGGCTACAGGAAAGCCCAGCTTGTGAGAGGCACAGTAGTGGCTGCATGGTGGGCACAGATTTACCTGAGCCCGCTTCCAGGTCTGTGGCCGGGTCCTGGAGCCCGTCCCCAAGCCCTAGAGTCTGTCCCCACATCTACAAATTATGATCCTTCTGTGTACCTGTTCAGGGCCAGGGTTGAAGATCAAGAACAGGCTTGGAAAGGCATGGTTTAAACCAGGATGTATGGTGACTGCTCCTCTCTCCCCTGTGAGCTGCACGAGCCCAGCAGTGGTGGGTCACAGGGGGAACAGAGAGGCTCAGGAGGCATTGCATTCCTGCAAAGGCGGGGGGCTCACAATGGCACAAATGCGGCCCAACCTTCAGATGAAGGGGAATGTGCAGAGCCCGGTTCGGTGTCACTGCTGCAAAGCACAGAAAGTTGTCCAAAGGACACAAATTGTCTAGAAAGAGAAAACAGGTCTGAGAAGGGCAGGCTGGTCCCCAGGGCCTGGAATCTGAGAGCAGCATCCAGAGCCACCCAACAGTGTCCCTCGTCATTCAGTGAGCTTCGCCAGGGCCACTGGGGCTTGAGACTGACGGGCACTTGGGTAATGAATGGTTTCTTCTCCCACGGAGCCACCCTGCCCCTTGCAGAGTTCAGGGCACAGCACGAAGAAGAGCTGAGAGAAGACAGGAGCGAGGAGGGCAGGGAGCCGCAGACCACTGGTCAGAGGATCCTGGACAGGGACAGGAGTGGCAGTCCACGTTTGGAAGGAGCAGAAAAAGCAGAGAATTTTCTTACTAGAAAGTGCGAGTAGGAAGTTACACTAGAGTGAGTCCAGACTGTGTCAGTGCAGGAAGTGTTGGTGCCAGAAGGTCTTTCTGTTTGATACAGCTTTCCAGAAGCAAGACTTTCTATATTTATAGTCGCAATGCCGGGGGCAACATGCAGTTTACATGCTGCTTTTTACAAGTTTTGATTCTTGCTTTAAAAGCCTTGTTACCTACAGGTCTCTGTTGCATAGACCTGCTTGATTCTTTAGTAGGACCTCAAGTTATCAAAGCCAAGATGAAGTAATAGTGTGTCTACTTTGTGGCGATTAGGGAGTTGGTGAGCATTAGGGAACCTCTGGGCTTCGGAAGACCCCTTCCCCAGTTGCTTTGCCCCAGGCAGCAGGGGTGGAAGGGTTGTGGGGGGGGAATGGATATTCAAATTTCATTTTTCGGCCAAAGTTACAAAACCTTTTTGACTTTGTGACTTTGAAGGGTGGCCACGTTCCCCTTGGAGGCCTGGGCTGCCGTGGGGGTGGGATGCATCCACTTGCTCTGACTGGCCTTTCTGTTTCAGTGTGACAACCCCAGGGACAGAAGGATCAGACANAGGCAGCAGGGGTGGAAGGGTTGTGGGGGGGGATGGATATTCAAATTTCATTTTTCGGCCAAAGTTACAAAACCTTTTTGACTTTGTGACTTTGAAGGGTGGCCACGTTCCCCTTGGAGGCCTGGGCTGCCGTGGGGGTGGGATGCATCCACTTGCTCTGACTGGCCTTTCTGTTTCAGTGTGACAACCCCAGGGACAGAAGGATCAGACACTGAAAAGGCCGCATCCGCACCTGGCTCTCCCAGAGGGACCCCCGAGGAGGACAGGCGCCCCCTGCGGACCCCGTCCCCCTCCCCTGGGGAGCAGGTAGACTCACCCATTGTGCAGGAGCCCGAGGAGCCCCCGGGCCTCAGGCAGGGCACTTCTCCCCGGAAAACCAGCCTCGTGATAGTGGAGTCTGGGGATGACCAGCCACCAGCCTTCGAGAGTCTTGATGAGAACTCAGCTTTCCAGAAGGTAAGAGGTCCCTTCTGTGTTTCCTTCCCACAGGTAACAGCCACAGACCGCCTCCCAGAGGTCATTTCTCTGGGGCTTATCTTGTCACTGCAGAACCACGAGGTTGTCAAGTTAATGAATTTGGGCTGTGGGAACCCTGCAGTCCTTTTCAAAATGTGGGACCCAGTGAATCCAGAAAAAATGATACATGATTCCAACTTGCCTGTGAGGCCACATTTTGTCACTGGAAACCCTTTGGCTAGGAAACATTAACACTGAGGTCACAGTTAGAGACCTTAGTTAGACCTGTGATGGGTAGGGGACAAATTGGCACCAGGATGTGAGTTTCAGGGATGACTTAGGAAAGGGACCCTCCTCCTGAACCTACTGCTGCTCCCAGATGTTGGCGGCATGAGAAGCAGCCCTACATCCCTGCTTGTTAACTGGAGGCCAACTATGCACACGGGAGGAGCCCGCTGTGGCAAATCCTTGGAGACTATTGATTCTCAGAAAGAGGTGTGTGTGGTTCCCCCCCGCCACCACTTGGGGCGCGTGATGCCCTTGGAACCCTGAACTTGGGGAAGAATTGCTGTTGTCAGGAAACCGCATTGATTTCTACACACAAATGTGTGGATTCATTTGAATTCAACTTAATTTACTATGCATTAAATTAGGTGTTTCTTTTCTTTTTAGAGTTCAAAACATTCTACATGTCAAAGAATTTTTAACGCACTAATGTCTGTCTTAGTAGGAACGAACAAGTTAGATAAGAGAATCAAAGCTTTCAGGGAGAAGGGCATGCCAGCCTGTCTCTGGGCCGCAGACCCACCTGTGCTGGCTCAGCGTCAGCTCTCCCTGTCCGCAGCGGCCTCGCCATTGCTGCTGAAGCCGGTGGTCAGGCAGGTGAGAACACCACTCTCTAGGCTGCTCCCCCATGTCAGGGAACCAGCCCTTGGACAGGTTTTCTATTTCATGGTTTTCATGCCTTTGCACAGATCACTCATCTCTCTAGAACCGGCTTAAATCCACCCCAATGAAAATGTTTCCTAGGTGCCGTCTGGGGCTCAGAGCTGCCGAGCTCAGCCCAGGAGCCTGTGCGCTCACTGACGCGCAGACCTGGGGCTGTGACCTATGTGACCCTATGTCCAGTCTGCAGGGCTCTGCTGCATCCCCCTGAGCCCTGCCCTGTGTTTTCAGGCCCTTTCCTGCCCCCTGACCTCCACTCCAGACTTTGACTCCGCCCTCTCACGAACCCCACCTGGGGGTCAGATGTCAGTTGGGTTCCCTGCTGACCCTGTTTCTAGGCAGCAGGTTCCCGAGCATGTTTAATGTATAACTTGGTCCAGACTTTATATGTTTTTCTTTAGCAAAAAAGATAGAAATGTAAGTGCTACTTTAAAATAGGTTGAGAAAATGTTGATGTTTTCTTCCCTTTTGAGTGACATCCCATGAGGAAAGAGTGGTTTGATATATGGCTTCTAAGACACTGTAACCTGAGGTTACGTTCTGGCTCTGTCCCTGGCGGTGCCCCCCCCCCCGCCCCGGGTGAGTGGGACACACCAGAGGCACCGCCAGCCAGGGAGGCTGCGAGGAGCCTGGGCCTGTGGGAGTGGCTGCCAGCAGCAGCAGACACTACCACACCTTTGGGTCCGTCACTCCAAGCCGAAGCCTGAGAGTCAGAGGGGCTGTGTCCCCCCGGGCTCCTTGTCAGGTGTGTACGTCCTGGGAGCAGGGTGGACAAGCATCTAGTCTGTCCAGTGGGGCCTTGGACACTTGGATGCCAGGGTTGCCTTCCATTCATTGAACCGAGAGCTTCAACCCTGGGGACATCTGAGCCTCGTGGCAGTGGTCTGCACCCTGGGGGCTCGTCCTCGGGGCTGAGTAAGCAGAACTCCGGGGGCACATGTGAGTCCCAGCAGAGCCCACGGCAGAGGCGTCACAGGGTGACGACCACCTCTGCCTTGCCTGCAGGAGCTCACGGCCGAGCTGGGCGAACTGGAGGTCAGCTCAGACGACGAAGCAACCGTTACCACCAGGGTCGTCCGCCGGCGTGTGATTATTCAGGTACCAGCTGCTCAGAGGATGCATGTTGGGACCATGTCCCCCAGCCCTGGTGGCTGGCCCAGGGTGGTAGGGCCACATGGTGCCGTGTGGCCCCAGGAAGCAGCCATGTGATCGTCCTGAGCACTGATGCTAAGGACACGGCACCGTGGCTGCTCTGGGTAGGGACGCTCCGCCTTCTGTCCGCACCCCTCACCCGGGTGCTACCCAGTCTGTGTGGCTTGGCCCCCTGAGCTCAGGGTCATCTGCCCTCCTTTCTGGAAGCCCCCTGTGCCAGGCCTGCCCCTATGACCCCGCCCTGTTTCTGTTAACCTCCTCATACATGCATGCTCTCGCCAGGACAAGGGAGCCCTCCGTTGGTGCCTCCAGCTGACAGGACTTATCTCTGTGCAGGGTGATGACATGCCTGAAGTGCCCCCAGAAACTGTCACAGAGCAGGAGTATGTGGACGAGAATGGGCACACTGTGGTGAGGAAGGTAATGTCCCTGTGTCCCCCCAGGCGCCATCCTTCCCATTGGTCCTCACGCCCAGGCCTGTCTCCCAAAGACAAGATACCTGAGCGCCGTGTCTTCCAGGTTACCAGGAAGGTCATCAGACGGTACATGTCCCCTGATGGCATAGAGAGGGAGGAAGTCACCGTGCAGGGACGGCCCCAGGAACCTATCAGCGTTGAGGACGGGGACGGCTTCTCCAAAGTCATAAAGCGTGTGGTGCTGAAGAGTGACACTGAGCAGTCAGAGGTGAGGAGCCTGATGCGGTCGTGAGATGTGAACATGCAAGGCTGGTGTGTGACGTGGACATGTGGTGCGGACGTGTGACATGGGCCCTGGACAAGGCAGATGGCCTTGCGGGCCTCTGTCCCCCTCACATGGCTCCTAGTGATGCACCCGTCTGTCTCCATGGGCTGCTGGCGTTTTAAAACAGCCACCAGGGTCATCTGTAGCCTGATACCTGCTGCTCGGTGCTTTTGGTCCCTTTCCTGTTCAGCTCACAGTCCACCACGGCAGACACCCAGCAAAGGTGGGAGGCCCGGACTCCCCTGTGCTGATGGGCAGAGAGGCAGGAAAGGCCCAAGTGCACAGAGGGGTCCCTGCAGGCCAACCGGGCGCTTCGCAGCCCATTCCGAACGCTCGGCAGCGTGGCTGGCTCTGTGTGCCCGTCTCTCCAGGCGGCACTGTGACTGGGCTTGCCGCTCCATTCACACCCTCGCAGTTTCGTTACAACGCACAGGCGGGTCTCCAGAAACAGGCTTCACAGTTTCTCCCACTTGGAGAACTCTGTCTCCAGGGTGATTTCCTCTTCAAAAGGCAGAGCAGCCTGTGTCCACGCAGGCAGGTGGGAGAGCAGGTGGCACATCTCACAGAGCTTCTGACAGGTTTCTCAGCGGCCCATCGAGTGTCCCATTTCTGTGCACTGAGCTGGTAGATCGGCACTACTGGTGGATTATCGGGCCATTTCCTAACTGCTTCTCTCCCAAACTTCTGGAAGGTTAGTGTGTAGCATTACAGCCTTCCAGGGGTTGCCTTGTCCTTAAAAAAATGCATCGCTGCTGCCTCATCAGTCCGAAGCTGTGCTGTGTCCCCCACTTAGGTGACTCTGTCTGAGCCCAGCTCCCTGTGCGAATCCTCGAGGTTCCAGGCTGAGCCCGTGGATGGCCGGCGTGTCAGCAAAGTCGTGAAAACGACGGTGGTGCATGGAGAGAGGATGGAGAAGCACCTGGGGGACCCCCGTTTCGCTTCCGACCTTCCCTCCGCCAAAGCCGACTTTGAAGAGGTATGGGGGCCACGGCGCCATTTCCGCGTTGTGTGTGTGTAGGGAAAAGGTTTGTTGTCCCGTCCTTGCTTGCGCGTGTTCCAGGGGTGCCGGCCACCCAGGGGGGCCGTTCCTGGTTGATAGCCCGTGCGGTGAGGGGCTGTCCCCTCAGGCTTCGGGGCTCATCCCAGTCACTGTCACAACTTTTAAAAATCGGATGATGGAGTCGTCCCAGCTGGGCAGAGCCCCATCTCCGGAGCTCGGTGTGACCGTGGACGTGAGGTGCACCCGAGTCTGAGAGAAGGAGCTGGGGAGGGTGCAGGTCCAGTGATGGGCATGAAGAAGAATTCATTCATTTCATACCCACAGGTGAAAGAAGCATTTATAATTAACTTCTGATCGCCAGTAGTTAGAAAATCAGCCCACAGTGATAGACATATAAACCCTTACGACGATTCTAAAATCCCAAATTCTGGAAACCAAAGCTAGGTTCGAAAGTTGGTAGCAAGCTAATGGGCTGTAGAACTCGCATGCTCTGAGGAGGAGCCTGTTTGGCCCCTGGAGGGGACAGTCCTGTGCTAAAGGGTGGACAGTGTCCATGTCCTGTTACTTTTCCAAAGTCTGGAAGGAAAATCACCTGACTTCCGAGCACAGCTGGCTGCAGGTTGGACGGAGGGGTGGGGGGTGGTGCGAGTGTCCACAGTGTTTGTTGCTGTTGAAACATTCTGAGGCTGAGTGTCATCGTGTGACTTCTTCCACAGCACGCGCTGAGCTTGTGTCTGACTAGGTGGGGACCGGAAGCGTGACTCACTCGAGCCACTTCTAGTTCTTGACCTCAGACGGCCAGTGACCTCGGGGAGCGGAAGGTGGCTGATCGGAGCGGTTTTCCTTGCTCTGCGTCTGGTCATTCCGTTTGCCATTAGTCTCTGCTGTAGGAAGTGGGTGTGCGGAGGGAGCGGGGAGGGAGTTAAAGCTGCTGGCACAGTGTTGGTTGGCAGCCTCCGCCAAGTGATATGGCAAACCCCCCCTCAGACGTGGGGAGACTTCAGAGCTCTGCATCCTGGCCGGCCCCCAGTGTGGGTTCGATTTATTTTCTCAGCCTCACCTGTCCACACTGACCACCGACCGGCTCAGCGGAGCGGGGCTGCCTTGGGCCACGGTGGGTGACAGTTCTCCTCGTTTCTTCTCTCCCACTCAGGCGTTGAGTTACGCAGGTAGCCCCGTGCAAGTCCACCTCCCCAGCTTAGTAGAGAGTGAAACCCTGAGAGAGGATGGATCGGTCGTTACAAGGTTTGGGTTAGCATGGGGTGCCGCTCTGCTGCCTAACACCCTCAAAGGTGTCCAGCCTCCTGGTATCGGAGTCAGACCCTGCTGTCCTTGAGGATTTAAAAGTGGCCCTCAGGGCCTGAGGACAGTGGACTCCTGTCCCCATGGTCACCTGGTCCCACGGAGGCCAGCCCGTGGGTGTCCACCACGAAAACAGATCGGAGGGCGTGGGAAGGGTCCTGGTCAGTCACTCACAAATGCATCTGTGACGACCACCTGTGGTTCAGCCTCAGTAAATTGCCTGCTGCTTCGGGCCATAAGCTGGTCTGTGTTCTGCATGTGGTGTGTGGCCTCAAGTGCACCTGGCGGTTGGTCTGGGATCTGTCTGATCAGCAGTGAGCAGCCCACATCTGTGCCCGGGAACAGGCCCCCCTGGGCGGATCACCTGTGCCCTTGCGAGGGCCTGGCGCACGTCCTGGCTCCCACGGCTCCCAGGTGCCTCCCGAGCCGAGGGGAGAGTGTCCTGGGCTCTGACACCCAGTGTTTCATTTTGGGGGAACCCCCCAGACTTGAGCAGCCCACACCATGGGGTCTCCCCATTGGCATAGATTTTGAGGCTGCTCCCCCTAAATTCTCCACTGTAGCTGGGAGTTCAGCCAGGGAGGGAGGCAGCGTGCAAGGTCCAGGGTGCAGACTGCTTGTGCGCATGTCACTGTGCCCCGGCCGCTGCCCTCAGCTCCTGGTCCCACTAGTGAGTCTGGGCCCCACCCGGGGACACATACATTTGTAGCACACTTGTCACACATGCAGCAAAACCCAGGGCAGGGCTGTGATGGACTGTCACCCCCCGCATCAGCGCCATCCGGGACAAGTGTCAGATGTGTGTGTTTTTTGGAGGGAAGAAAAACCTATGGATGCTGAATAGTTAGAAAGTCGTAATGTGATTTCAGCCATTGGAACCCAGTGTGGGCCTTTGTTCAGGAGGAACAAGTGGAAGATGCTTTCGGACACAAAGCAGTTCATGTGGAAGGGAAAGTGGGTGTCAGGTGAGAGGGAGGGAGGAAGGGGGAAGAGGCCCAGCGAGGCCCCCACGCAAACTGCATTAAAGCTCCAGGTGAACTCAGCAGGCGCAGAGGGGTGTTCGAGGGGAGGGGCGGAGAGAAGAGCCCGTGGGCAGACACCCAGTGCTGGACACTAGGGATCTGTGTGGACTGTGTTGGGTGAAGCCCGCCAGCCGGTCCCCAGCAGGATCCCACGTGCGGCTGGGTGGACAGGGCCACCCACATGGGCTCTGGAACCCCAGGCAGGGCCCCGCCACACCTTCCCTGTGCTAGTTTTCCCGGAGCACCGCTTCAGTTCCACGAGATTCAGCTTCCTCGTTTGTTCTAGTCACAGCACCCAGCACACGACACACACTCAGTGCATGCTGTGTGTGGAATGAGGCCTTGGACTTACAAGTGGACAGACCTGAGTGTGAACTAATCACAGTGTTTCCATGGGAGCGGGCAGGCAGTGACAGGGCCAGTCCAGGCAGCATGTCCTGGGCCCTCTGCAGTGTGGCCCAAAGCAAAGGTGCTTTAAGTAAAGCACCAAGGGTCTTCCTTAGCCTGTTGTGAGATGTGCATGCAGCTGCCGAGTTGGGCCTGACGCTGTCTTGCCTGCCCCACAGGACGACACTCAGTAAGGCCAGCACTCGGAAGAGGGCGGTGGTGAAGGGCCAGCAGGGGACGAAGGTGCACCTGGAGCAGCTGGAGGATGTACCTGAGGCCCTGGAGCGGGACGCCTTCCAGCACGACCTCCAGCAACTGCTGAGGCATTTCTGCCAGGATGGCCCAGAGCGAGAGGCCAAGTGAGGGCCCCGGAGCTCCTGTTGGAAACCCTGTCGCCCCCTTGGTGCACAGCACCCCCTTTCGTCAGCGGAGCAGCCTGCCTGGCCCCAGGACCCTGACACCCCGACTCCAGCACACACACTGCACTGGGTTAGCTTGTCCCCACCCCCTTTAACTGTACGCTAATTTGTGACCAAAGATAGCATCCTCCTCCTGGGTGCTGTGTCCCCGATGTCCTGGCGCCTGGGCCAGCCTGGGCACGGGCCACCCCTCGTCCCTTGCTTCCGCTCGGGCTCCATGCAAAGCCGTCCATCAGGGCAACTCTCTGTGCACCTCTCCCCCGGACGACCAGGTGCGGTTCGTTCAGGTATTGCTAACACAATCCAGCGATGGCAGCTTCCGCTTCGGAAGAGGCCCGCCAGACCGGCCAGACCTAGGGCTCCAGCGTAGCTCGGCCCTGGCCGGGGTGAGGACCCCCAAGGAACTGCCCCGGTGGAGCTCGGACTCCGGCAGGCAGGGTGGCGGAGAGGCGCCAGGTGCGGGCAGCTGCGACCGTGGCCTTGTGGCCCCTGCAGGTCTCTCAGGTCCTGAGCGCTTTGGCAGGCGCTTCACAAGGCTGCAACCACTGCCGTGCTCCAGACCCCATCGCCGCTCGCCTGGGCGGCCCTGGGAGCAGGCTCTGCCCGCAGCACAGAAGGTCGCCGTGTGGGGGTGCTCCTGCTCCTGCTGCTCCTCCCTCCAGGCCCCGTCTCCGTGAGCGCCTGCATGTCGCACCTGGAAACCCGGTCCCGGTCAGAGCCCTGCTCTCAAGACGTGGGCGGTTTTCTTTCCTACCCAGGACACGTCTCACCCTTCAGTGAGACAGACAAGATGGCAGACAAGATGGAAAAGTCCTTACAAATTTGGGTTTGGTTAAAAGTTTTGGTTTATTTATTTGAACCCTGAGGTGCATTTGTGCATTTCCTGTGTGTTTATTTCAAAGCAGGGCCTCCCGTCACCAGAGCGGTCCCCACGCCCCAGTCTGCATTCTTCTAGTGGTTGGAGCTACGCGACATTTTAATCGCATTTACTCACAAATATATTCCTGTAAACAGTATACGTTTTGGACACTTATTTGTTAAAAGCATATTCAATGGAGATGACGTTTCAGAACAAACACCAGAGTCTGTCCTCCTGGTTGGAGCATTCCCGATTCCAGCCGGTCTTTCCTGCAAAACAAACCCTTGCTCCCAATATCACCAACCACGAGACACACAGTGCCACTCCGTCACTTCAGGGAGCATGGCAGGAGGGCGTGTCCCGGGGGCACCCCCACGCTGCACCTCCCACCCCTCGTGGCTGTTGGATTAGAAATTCGGCATCGTCCTTTGCAGCCAAAGCGAGAGGCCAGTGGCAAGGCCCTGGACACACGGTGGCCTCTCGTGAGCCCTTCCCTGGGCCCCAGAAAGCGTTTCTATTGTGTGATTTGCAGTGCAGATGACGTCTATGTAACAACTTAACGGTTATTCGCCTCCTTTTGGTTTTGATTTTTGCTGTGTAATCAGAAAACTTGAAAACTGTGAGAAGAAGTGAATTTTCAGTTGATGAATCAGCATCTTATTTCCATGGTGATAACACTAACTGAATATATCTATGAAGGCATGTATTAGTTAACGGGAAAAACACAACACTAACAATGCATAGCTGCAACGTGTACAATGGCTGATTTAAGTAAATAAAATGTACAAGTGTTCACTGTGGCCTCAGTGACTTGTCCTTTACTGCTGACCTCTGGTGTCAGGAGACGGGACGAGAGAAATGGGAAGCCACGGGAAAGACAAAGCACTTTTTCTGCTGCCGTTTTTAAGTCGTGACTGAATGTGCTGTTTGCCCCCAACTGTTGGTTGAGCCCCGGGATTTCGGTCCCTGCATTCAGAGAACATTTGTGGTGGTGGTTATGTAAAAAGAGAAAAGCAAAGATTTCATTCTGGGCTCTGGTGAGGGAGAAGTAGGAGCTGGGGTGTTGGGGGCTGCAGGCAGAGCCTCCTGGGAGGGTCATTCAGCTCTGCCCCAAGACCACGGCTCTCAGAGACACCTGCAAGTGCTTCCCAGTTTATTTTCCAACTTCATATCTCCTGCTAAAAAATCTGTAAACTTAACGTGTTAGGAATTATGGGATATGGCAAAGCAGAGGTCACAAGCAACCGCAAGGCTTTACCCAGGGCCGTAGGGCTCAGGCCTGGTGGCGGGACAGGGAATGTGCCTGAGGTGCCCGGGAGGCTGGTGTGTTGGGGTGAGTGTGAACCGGCCAGAAGGGACGTCTGCGAAGGAGAAACAGTGCAAACAGAACCACGTTGCAGAGCTGCCTTTGCACTAACAACGCAGTAGCTGCCTCTGAGAGGAACCACAGGTACGGGGGGCGGTGATGTGCCACGGCCAGAACGGGGGGCGGCGGGACGCTGGGCACCAGGTGAGAATGTGCAGCCATCGGAGCCGGGCCCCGGAATTTCCTGAGTGGTCACAGCAGCGGTGGCATCTGCTGTCCCCTGTTCCTGAAGTGGCTTCAGACCACAAAGGTGAAACGGGGTCTCCTTGTCTGAACAAGCCCTGTTCCGCCTCACCTGAGTCTTGATGAGGTGATTGTGGGAAGCACCTGAGGACGGGACTGGTGGCCAGGAGAACACATCTTCCCACCCCTGACCTCAGTGGGGGGGGGAAGGGCTGCAGGTGGAATCCATCACCGGTGGTCAGGTGGTCAGGGAGGTAAACCCGCCCACGTGAGGAAGCCGCCATGGAAACCGAGGGAGGGCTGGGAGCTGGGGCAGTTCCAGGACAGTGACCGAGGTGGGCACGGGCGCTCCGCCTACCCCTGCCTCTGGGGTATCACCAGGCTGTTCCTGAGTGGCATCCTTTGACAATGAAAAGTGATCTGGTGAGTGGAACCCAAGGAGGGGGTACTGGGAACCCTGATTCAGAGCCGGGGGCTTAGCACAGGGGCCCTGGGGTGGGTGTCTGGGGCGGCCTGTCCTGGGAACAGACACTGTCTCCAGGAGACGGGAGAGACCCAGTTGACTGGGAAGCTGCCCCTGGAGACCTGCTTGTCGGTTGAACAAAGCTCCCCTCTCCTCCCTGCCCGCCCCCACCCCCGCCCCCCGCCACACACACTGGGGGCAAAACTGCATTAGGGAGATGAGCAGGGAGGAAATAGTTATAAGAAAACGTCATCTAATTTTATGTAAGTGAATGCAGAAATCCGAAGTAAAAGAATTTTAACTGGAAATGACTGAAAATGACCGAGACCAGAGTAACAGTGACCCCCACGTGACTGGGACTTGAGCAGGTGCAGCTGTTTCCAGAAGGGATTGATTGGCATCTGACTGGCGAAGAAGACCCCTCCACGCAGGGCAGGGGTTGGGGGCGGGCAGAGGGAGGGGCGGGACTTCTCAGTGCTCTGACTTCGGGGACCAATCCCTCGCCATGACTCTCCTCCAATCTACTCGTGTTATCCTCTGGGCTGCTTCTCTGGAGAACACTAATTAATGCACCTGACACCCCAACAGTGGAAGAAACCAGAAACAGCCTAAGTTTTAACCGTGAGCAGGATCCAGGTGCTGCCCAGATGGGTCCTGTGATGCTTTCAACAGGTAGCTCCAGGCCCCTCGGAATGGCCACAGGGTCCTGGAGAAAAGCAAAGTTCCCAGTATGTTTAAGGAAGCAAGTATTGGATATCATCAGTCCCCAAACTGGACAAAAACTCAGACCAGTATCACTAAGAAACAGCTATGCAAAAGTCGCAAATAAGTAGCAATGTGATTTGGCAAATCATAAACAAAGAATAAAGTGATGACCTTCTCTCCAAGATGTGAAAATGGCTCCCTGCGACCAGCTGTTACTACAAGAACCCACACGGCCCGGCCGGAGGAGAGTGAAGTGTGATGCCTCCCACGGACTGACGGCCAGGAGGCACGGGGCGGGTGCTCAGCCATTCTTGAGTTTTGTGTCCACACAGAAAGAGAGACGCGCCGTGGAAACGGCCCTCCCCTAACAAATGTGCAAACCCACTCCTGTTACCAGCACTTCGGGTCACGCGCGCGCTGGCCCAGCTCATCGATGCTTTGTGACGACAGAGAAACTGCTCGCTCCACGCACAGAGCCGCACTCTGCCCTGGGCAGCGCTGCGCCGGCCCGGCCCCGGCCGCGGGAGGGGGCACCTCCAGACCAGAGGGAGGGAGTGGAAAACAACACAGGTGGGCACCATCTCCAGAATGAAAGGCACGCCAAGCTGCTGAGAGCGGTTTCACCTCGGGGGCTTTATTGCTCGTGTCCACGTGAAAGGAAGATGACCTGTTCAAAAAATAATGGTGGAAACGCCTGGAGCCGAGGCTTGCGTCTCTGGCAGATGCTGACTGCGGCAGCCTGTCTGAGGTGCAGGTGAACGGGAGGTCAAGGTGGCAGCGTGCCCACATCGCCTGGCGTGCGTCTGCACGGCTGTGCGACCCTGGGCCTGGTGGCCTGGGCCTCTGGGGGGGAGACAGTCTGGCAGGGTGGCCTTCGCTGTGCTGTGTCCCTCTCTTCCTCTCCGACATGATTTTTATATTAAAAGAATTTTAGCTATTTGTAGATACAAGAAATAAAAACATCGAATAGTTTTAACTTCCACTTCATCAGACACGCTCCGTAGAGGATTGCCTGGTTGGGGAGCCCTGTCATGTCCCAAGCTCACCACTAGGGTGCAGCAGAGGACACCTAGGTGTTCGTTGCCAAGTACTGGGTTGGCCAAAAAGTCCCTTACGTTTTTTCTGTGACACACAGACACATTTTTCATTTTCACAAATAATTTTGATTTGGCTATTTCCTGCTATTAGCTTCTAGTGCATAGAGGCCAGGGGTGCTGCTAAATGTCTTCCAATACGTAAGACAGCCCACAGCAAAGGGTTATTGGGCCAAAATGTCACTAGTCCCACAATACTTCGCAAACCACCCTTGGCACATTCGATCAGTCACGGCACCTTTGCCGTACTCTGCATTAGCGCTCTCTGCATTTCAGTTGTGTTTTTACCTTTCCTGAGATAAAAAAGCATAATGCACGACAATGTTGTTTATCTTCTTCCATCTTCAATATTAAAATGGCTGCACAAAATTTCACCAGTTTTAGTAAGTGTTTTTTATGCATGCTGATATGACAGTTGTCACATACAATGTAACAAAACCATTTCAAAGGAAGTTAAAGACAGCTAAGCACCACCAAAGCTGTCACTTGGAAAAACCTAACGGACTCTCTGGCCAGCCTGAGAAACGGAGACCAGAACCCCATCTGCAAGCGCACGAGAAAGGAGGTGACTGCCCACAGTACTGGTCTGTCTGTCTCTGTTCCCACTGCTAAACGCATCCCCACTTCTGGGTGACACGGGGAGGTTGGTGGACGGCCGCTCCCAGGGTCCCGGGTGCTTATCTTCTAGGGCTTTCCTTAGGATTCCAGGCACGTCCTTCCGCTGGATGAACGAGGGACCTGATTGCCAAGTGAAGGGGCCGAATCATGAGGGTTTCAGAAGTGGGGGTCCTGTGTCGAGATTTGCACAGCGACCTCTACAGGCCTCCCGCGGCCTCCAGAGGAGAGAAGGTCTCGTCCTGGCTGAGAGGGCGGTGGGGCTGCCCTGTCCCGACACAGCCTGTGCGTCTCCGCAGACGTAGGCTGGAGAGCACGGCTCGTCTGAGTCTGGTCTGGGGGCCGTGATTTTGTGCCGAGAACAAGGTTTGGTGTTGATGGGGTTTTTGCGTTAGGGGCCAAAGTGAGTGAAGAGCAAGGAGGGGAAGGGAGGCCTTCGGGGGTTGATGGGGGAGGGGGGGGAGACAGGAGGCACCTGGAGCCCGTCTGCCTCAGCCTCTGCGTCCGGGGGTCCGCCCTGCTGTCCTGAACCCTGTCCCCCAGAACACAGGGGTGTGCACACGGAGAAGGGTTTCCCTGGGAAAGGAAAAATAGGGGCCTCCATGCCCACAATCACCCACAGCCCAGCACATAGTAGATGCTCAAATGCTGCCCTAATCACTGCACTTTGACCGGAACCCTGGGGCTCCGGGAAGACCCTCAAGTTCCAAGCAGACCTTCAAAGCCAGGGGGTGAGGAGGAGACACAGATGGCAAAGTGAACAAGCCTGTTAATTCCTTCATTTTTGGTTATGATCAGAATTGCTTCTTAAAACTGCTGAAATTGGGCTGACGAGCTGCTGTGACGTGGTTCCACCTGTGAACAATTGCCCCTCGTCCCAGGAGCCCAGACAGCTGAGAGCACCTGGGAGCCAACACCTGAGCTCACCCCTTATTCATGGCGAGAGGGGCTTCATGCGTTTTTCTCAGTGTAATGTGATATTGTGATTTTTAATAAGAAAGACATATTTGGAGCTTATTCCTATTTCTGGCACCAAGCTCCAAAAATGCTTAGAATTTCCTAAATGGCCAAGGTGTGTCTCATTCTGTGAATGAGGAAATGTTTGGACCTCATCTGAAGATGTACCTGGTTGCCAGGGCAACCGTGTGATTGAAGGATGGAACTTTCAGTCTGACCCCCAGGGAGGGGCGAGGAGCTGACGTGGACCCGTCACCAGTGGTTGGTGAGTTGGTCACACCCAGGCGGTGGAGCCTCCACAAAAGCATGAGGATTCAGAGCTTCCGGAGTGGGGAGCACGGGCAGACCCGGTCGAGTGGAGGCCACAGAGGGCTCGGAAGCCCCGTGCCCCCCACACCTTGTCCGTCCTGTGCATCTCGCTCTCCACCTGGCTGCTCTCGACTTACGTCCTTTCACAAGCAGCCCGCGATCCAGTGACTAATGTTTCTCTGGGCTCCGTGATCCGCTCGGGGAGGTTGTTGGATCTGAGCAGGCTCGGGCAGAGTCAGAGGCGACAGACACCTGGCCTTGCAGTTGGCATCGGCTGAGCTATGCCTGGGAGAGGGTGTCAGAACTGT